>NW_027492877.1:0-212500 GCF_021521415.1 Bidens hawaiensis
CCTACGACGGGCGGGGAGGAACCCGATGGAGCCGGCCTCTTGGTACCGGTCACCGTCGTCTTCGTCGGTTCTCCGGAGGTAACGGACGTAGCCTCCGGAGCAGTGGTCTTCTCACCACCGGGCTTCCCCGCCACCTCTTCACTATCTGACTCCGAGTCAGATAGAACCACCGGACCAGCGTGGAGGCCTTCTCCTTCCCTTTCCCGCCGGCAGCAGCTTTCTTCTTCCGCACCAGTGGAGGAGCATCTGAAGATTCCTCAGAAGAAGACAGGTCAAGAATTCCAACAGCGGGTACAGCATTGAGGGATTGAGGAAAGAATATCGCCTTACCTGGCCGCCGGTGGCTCAGGATCTCGTGGCCCAGCGGATAGACCTCCACAAAACGATCCGCCGTTTGCTCCAGGGATGGGCAACTCGCCCTCGTCCAGAGCACGAGTACCCATCCGCGCGGGACCGTCGGTTTCCCGCGGGAACAGAAGCGACTCCAAATTATTTCCCTCTGAAAGAAAAGAAACAGTTAGAAGACAAACTTGTATCAAAAAGAAGACAAGACATACCATAGGGAATAGAGTTCAAACCGTATTCGAGAAGGATGGGAACCTGAGACGCATCTTTCCACACCCCGGCTCATCCCTAACATAACCATCCCGGATTCCGCAAACCGGTAAACCGGAGATTGGATCCGGGATATCTTCGAAAACCATTCCGCCTCCTGGTAGTTGGGGGCGTGAAGGCTCGGTATCGCTTGGCCATTTTTAAACTTCATGGCTAAGGGGGATGGCGCGGGCAGAAATGTAGAAGAATTCCTGCTTCCACGCGCGAAGACTGCGCTCGGTGTCGCAAATCTTCAGACCCTTAATGCGGGTCGTCAGGGTGTACCACCCCTGGATGCACCTCCAGGTATAGAAGGTCATCAGGCGGTCCACATGGGGCTCGATGCCCAAAATCCGGCACACACCCCACTCAAAATGGCGAATCTTGGCGATCGCCATGGGGGTGCAGCTCGGTCAAATGAACACCGTGCCTCTCAAGGACACGGTAAACAAATTTTGTCAATGGGAATCTAAGATTCCCATAGACAAAAAACGCAACATAAACCCCGATCTTGCCTCTGGGGGCATCGTACACGGTCTGGTGGGATTCAGGAAACTCAGGCTCGAGGGGATCGAGCATGAACTTCCTGACAACATACCGGTACTGATCGCCGGGCAGAGCACACTGGCACTCGCCAGCAGTACTCCTGTCGTCGGCCACCAGCTTCAGCATCACGTGAAGACATCTTGCAGAGGAAGAAGAAAACGATTTCGAGAGAATGCTCGATTAAATAAAGGAGTATTCGCCGGAAATCGCCTTAAAGATGAAGAGAATAGTGGAAAGTGTGAATTGCAAATAACCCTCTCCCCCTTTATATAGTAATCGCAATTAATGCGGTGAATTTAATGCGGAGGAGAGAGAAATCGAAGGTGCAATGAAACTATGACACGTGGCAAAAAGCAAGCTGGCAACAGCTGTTGACAGGACGCGTGCCAGTAATTTCGCGGCCACGCGCCCGAAAAATCGTGCCCACCGCGCCTGAAAAAGCGACTGGAATGACCATGTTCTGTCACGTCACCATAACTTCCTGCACGTCCTGACACAGTCAGAAGAAACCGTCGCACGACGTTTCAGATGTCTGGACTGTTCTTATCCTTACCAACCTTTCGAATTTCAAATTCAAAATTCAAAAAGATTCAAAAGTAAGCGGGAAAATACCCCTTACCTTGGCAACCAAGTAACCATAAGACGGATGCGGGTACAGTGTTAAGGCAAAACCCTTCACATACCTAGCACCCGCAGGGAATTGACGCCAGAGGTACCTTGAAAGTAAAGTAACTGTAAGACGAGCGCGGGTACAGTGTCAAGGCAAAACCCTTCACATACCTAGCGCTCCGCAGGGAATTGAAACCAAGAAGGATCTTTTGGGCAATGCTTGTGGAAACGGAAATAACATCCCCGCATAGCGGGAACGTCGAGAAATACATTGTTTTGAGGCTCCAGGATGGAATTGGTGGTTTAAACATAATTGATCACTATGTTCAAAACCACTAAAACCTCAAGGAGAATCCACACAAGTGAGACTCAACGCTCCTGACTTGCGAGAAGGTTACATACAGAAATTTTTAATATATCAAATCTTGAGCCATTTTTATATCTAGTATTTAAAGTTAGTAAAAACTAATTATGTGTCAAACAATAGGGTCAAGTTATTCTATAAAGGATAACAAAAATAAAAAGTGTGAGAAATCATAAATAATTGACATGTATTAAGTGGGGACCAAAAGAAATAGGGTATAAAGGTAATTGTACATATTTTCTCTCCTCCACATGCAAGCCACATGTTAATACTCCATCATTTTTAAACATTTATAACTTTTTCGTATGATATTTTTTTTTAAAAAAAATTATCATATTAACAAGCGTTTTTTTTATCTTTAATATGAGTATATTTTTGTTATATAAAATTTAAAACAAAAATCACGTCATTGTGTCTTTTCGCACACCATTGTGTCTTTTTTCGTCATTGTGTCTTTTTCACACCATTGTGTCTTTTCGCACACCATTGTGTATTTTCGCTTATCATTGTATCTTTTTTCGTCATTGTGTCTTTCCGCACACAATTGTGTCTTTTCGCTTATTATTGTGTCTTTTCGCTTATCATTGTGTCTTTTCACACACCATTGTGTCTTTTCGTCATTGTGCCTTTCAACTCATCATTATGTTTTTTTAAATACTAATAACACCGTTGTGTAATAATAATATGTAAAAATAATGATAAAATAACAACAAATTATCTAATACATAAAACACAATGATTAATACATGTTACACAATAACTTGAAACGTAAAACTCAATGGTGAATGCGCATAACACAATGACCTAAAACGTAAGACACAATGGTGAATATGTATAACACAATGACCTAAAACGTAAGACACAATGGTGAATATATATAACACAATAACTTGAACCGCAAAACACAATGGAAACAACATATTACACAATGACTTGAACGTAATATACAATGAACGTAATACTATTTTTCTCAAATTAAATGAATTTGACATATGTAAATCCGAATAAAAGACAATGAACGTATTACACAATAACTAAAAGTTAATGACGAACAAAACGACACAATGACGTAATCTTTGTTTTAATTTTTGTCTTTAATATAAGTACCAATTGAAAAATATAGTGATCAAAATCTATAATACAATTATATGTATACGATAAATATTGCATGTTGATGCCACAAAACTTGAAAGCCATAATGGGTTTGGGTATTTAAATAATTCATTTGACGTCAACACCAAATTTATGTGTTTGGCTTGATGGCTAATGTTGGACTTCTATAACTTCATCCTCTCTTCCCTGCGCAGGTTCGAAACCCGGCTGGGGTTAATACCTTTTTTTATTTGTTTCACTTGGATGGTCCCTTTTTAGGCGGTTTACGTACCTTTTTTTATTTGTTTCACTTGGATGGTCCCTTTTTAGGCGGTTTACAAGATTTTTTTTTGAATATTGCAATGACTTTTATTTATCTTTATTTGCTTTTAATGTGTATTTTTTTCTGTTATGGTATTGTAACGAATGTAATCAAAACCGATTGAACTCCTGATGCTCAAGTTTTACCGACCGAATAAACATAGCTTGAAATGTGTTGAAATTGACACTGACCAAATTCGTGTCGAGTTACCACCCGCGCCACAACGCTCAGGTTTTACCGACCAAATAAACGTCGTTTAAAATGTGTCGTAACCGAGCCCGACTGAATTTGTCTCGAGTCGCCACCACAAGGTTCGGATACAACCGTTAAACGTCATTTTAAACATGTTATTTTTTGTGTCGTAAGCTACATGATTTTTTTAGTTCTGGTAACATAACCGAAACAACCGAATTCGCGATGGGTAAATAACCAGATCTCAGCTGCCCCGGCGCGTTGCGCCGAGCCAACCTATTCTATTACCGGACATCTTGAAGCTCATCCAAAACTAGAGCTAGAAATGCCTTATTTCGTTTATATATATAGATAAAGAGTCAAATGTCGGTGCCATGAATTTCTTTTTTGAATATTTTATTAGTTTAGTTATGATATATATGCAAATCATCTTGATATTTAAACAAATAAGTGTGTGGCTTGATGGATCTTCAATTTGTTTGTTTAGCTATAGGCATGTTCAAAGCTCAAAGCTCTGGTTCGATCTCATTAAGCAACCTTTTATTTTTCTTACTTTTCTCATTTGATTATTTGATATTTTTGTGGAGCATATATCCTTTTTTTGTATATGATTTTTTATGCATTTTTTATTATTCTATTAGTTTTAAATAATTTAATTTGAAGAATTTATTATTTGCATTTATTTTCGGAACCATAACGAACATATTCGATACCAGCCGAATTCACGACTCACCACCGTAATGCCCGGATTTTAACAATCAAGTAAACATCATTTTAAATATGTTACTTGTATCATAAGCTACATTGTAACTAAGTTCGTGTTATTTTGATCATAAGTTGTACGTGTGCCGATACAATTTTAGACGTTTATATTTTTTTCTTGATTTAGTGCCAGTGTTGTAACGAACTTAATCGATACCGACTAAATTCACATTGTTGTATCGCCGCAACGCGGCGGTTGTTTGCTAGTATAGATAAATATCAAATGGTGGTGCCACAACTCCTTTTTAGAATCCTATTGTTTTAGTATTTATGCTTTTAGTTTCATTAGGTAATAAAGTTTGTTAGTGGTGGTATGTTGGCTAAGGTGTCTTTTGCTAACTATTTCTGATTTAAACCTCTAAGGTTCGTAACCTTGGCTTTGCCAGGCCATTTTTCTTTTTTTTGCCTACTTATTGTTTTAACTTAAACTTTGATGGGCTGCTTTGGTTGTATAATTTTTTTAAGCCTACTTTGTTTTAATTTTGATAGGCTGTGACACGTTTTTAAAATTTAGATTCGTTTTATTAAAGGTATTTTTTAGTATAATAATTTAAGGGTTAGTTTCGATATTGTAACGAATTTAAACGACGTCAACTAAAAGCGTAACGCCTCAGTTGCCGCAACACCCGTGTTGTTTATAAAGTTTCGGTACCGTAACAAACATAGCCTATAACGAAATTATTTTATATGTTTACTTTTGGTATGGTAATGCACTTAATCGTTACCGACCGAAAGTATGTCGACTCGCCGCAACAATGCCTGTGTTTTTTTTTGGATTTCTTTTTGTTTTTAATATGTTATTTCTTTGAAATTATTTTTTAGGGTTTAGTTCCAGTGTGTGAAGAACCTATAGATACCGACCGAATTTTCGTCACAATGCCTGTAATTTGCCAATAAACGTCATTTTACTTATATTATTTGTTGTATCATAAGCTATGCGTTTACTAATTTATTTTCTATCAGGTATCGTCTATATATGTGTCGCTTTGATCATAAGTTGTACGTGTGCTGACATTATTTTAGTAGTTCAAATATAATTTTTTTGATTTAGGGTTGGTGTCGTGACGAGCTTAACCGATACCGACCGAATTTGCGTCTAGCCGTCGCCGCAACGCGGCGGGTGTTTAACCTAGTTCATATGAAAATTCAATTAAAAGACACAATGAATAATAAAAAAACACAATTAAAAAACCCATTAATTTTTTTTATTTTTATATAACAATATGGATACTTATATTAAAGATAAAGAAACGCTTATTATTATAGTAAATTTCTTTAAAAAAATAATGTCGTATGAAAAAGTTATGAACATTTTATAATGATGGGGGAATTGACATGTGCCTTGCATGTGGGGAGAGAAATTCAACAAAGGTGGGTTATTACTTTCATGCCCTTTTCATCAATTTTTATTTATTAAAGTCATTCAAATCTAAGATTAATGGATTGAATTTTTTCTCACCTTTCTAATTTTTATTGTCCTTTGTATTTTAACTTTACCCTCAAAGAATATATCTGACAAGCATGATTTCTAGGTAAGTACCAATAGATCAACAACGAATAACATAACCCGGGCTGTTAAGATTATCACCGACGGATTAACCAACACTAGTAAATGTGGGTGTTTGGTAGTTGTCTTTGAAACTGCTTTTCGGGAGACTGGCCCATGACAATTGATTAATATATGATTCTAAGGATAAGATGCCTGATAAGAATATTCTTACCCAAGTATATAGTCTTGTACTTCATATAAGTTATCTACTTTATGAAATAATACCCATTCTCGTAACTTAGTTCCAAGTCTAGATTTAAAACTTTAAAATCTAAAGTATTCAACCCAACAAATCCTAAATCCTAGAAACAAACCCGAAGAACACACCTACATGTAACCATCGCCAATTTTTCTTTTTAACTTTAAGTTATAGTACTTGTAAGTTCAAGTAGTTCAAGTACAAATTACATCCAAACTATGTGTTTTGAATATTAAACTATGATCAAAACACAGGCATTACTAATGTTTGACCATTTCTAATAAAACTTGGATTGATGGTCTAAAACTTATAATTTCATTGTAGTAATTTATTGATGCAAAAGAACAATATTTTTTTATTTCAGTAGGATTGGTTTTGCTGTTCAAAAAGAGGTGGCGGCGCAGCTTGCTGTCCGCTTACCTGCATTTTTATTGTAATTTGATTATTTCTTCAATTCTGGGTTTTAAAGATTGCACTCTAATATATTTAAACAAAATCATCATATACTTCAACTTAAGTAATGTGACTACATTGATTAAAACACAAAAACTAAAAAAATGAAGAAGAAAAAAGAAAAATACAACTACTATAACCGTTTTCACGACTCACGAGCCTAAGACCAAATGGTATGGACATTTTTTTTTCTATCAAGCAATAGCAGTCGTTCATACATATCCAAAATACATTATTTTTACTACCACTTATCTTGTGCATCCTTTCATGCATATCCATCGACCACTGATTCCACATAACCTTTTTGAAATTAGATTTAACCTACAATTTAATCATTATTTACTTTGTAATTCAAATATTATTGGTTTATACTTTTACAATTCGACAGATGGTCTAGCCTGGCTACTTGTCATTTTATCATGGATTATTTCACATGATAGATCTAGTATACATTGATCTTTTCACATGTTATAGACTTACAGCCAGTCAACCACATTGGACCTCCTCTAAAAGAAGTGATTCATTTTCTTTCAATGGTAAATTAAAGATTTCCTTTGTATTAATGTTGACGATTTCAGATTTCAAATGTAAATTAGGCGGATATATATATCAAACTATTAAAGAATAAAATATTTATTTTTTAATATTAACAGTAAAAAACGAAAAAAAGGCCTTAAAACTACTAGTTTTATTGGTGACATTTATAAGGTCATGACACTATTTAAAAAATAAATAAAAAGATTAAATCCTTTTCACATCCCAACCTAGGTCACAACCCATCGTTAAATTAATTATTCTTTTCTATTCTTTAAACAAATTTGTTTTTTATATAATTTGATTTTTGTTTAATAATTTATTTATTTAACTTATTTTAAATATTTAAAAACACAGTCTTGTTTAGTTTATTTTTATGAACATTTTCATATAAATTTTATTTTAAAAACGGAACACTTTTAAAAATACGTATTTTTTTTAATATTATCATGTGTAAATTTTTTGTATACAATTTGATTTTTTGTTAATAATTTATATTATTTAACTTATTTTAAATGTTTAAAAACACAGTTTTGTTTGGTTTATTTTTATGAGCATTTCGATATAAAATTTATTAAAAAGAGCATTTTTAAAAACATGTATTCTTTAATATTATTATATGTAAATTATGTATGTGCAATATTATCTATTGTATGTTTTATCTTTAGTTTATTTTTAATTAGCGTGTAAGATGTTTAATTATCAAGTTACGTATGTGTAAGATATTTGATTTTTCAACTTATGTGTTTTATGTATGTGTAAGATAAATTAATATGATATTATCTGCTCATTTTAACATATATTCATGGATCTGTGACTAATACATGGAGTATTAGTCTTGCGACTAGCATATGGGGTATTAGTCTTGAGACTAGTACATGGAGTATTAGTCTTGATAGATTATTTTTAATTTCAATAGATTTTATAGAATAAATTAAAACATAAATAATATATATGTATTATGTATTAAAATAATTTGGTTTAGTTGGGTTGTGAATAAAAGTGAAAAGTTGGATAAGGTTGGGTGGTGTATATGGAAGAGAGAGAAATTAGTTTTTTATTAAAAAGTTGAGTTGGGTTGGCCGGTTGGGTGGTTGATAAAGATAGTCTAAGCGTGTAATCATTGTTTTTGAGATTGCTAGATTAGACAATGGGTGGTTGTTCTCTAATCAGCTTCTTATTAATTCAACATGTGCTTATATAATTCTTACACGAGACCTATATATGTGCATACATACATGCATCCGTTCAAAAGTTTGATGATCCAAGCAAGACTAAAATTGCTATTGTTGTATTAAGGTGAAACTAGATAGTAAGCGTATGATCAATATTCCTTTTCCTAAAAGGTTGTCACATGTACCTACTCACCTACTAGTCTTCCTTGTAATTTAACATCGGTTTTTCCTTATTACGGTTGTTGTAACTATCATTCAAATAATCCGAGCGACTTGACATGACACAATAGATGCTAAGATTTGATTAAGCACCCATAATCAAATTTAATGAAAAGGTTAAATGTTTCATTGACAAACACACTTTCGGTTTTCTTTCAAATCCATCGTTTTCAAAATTCATCGTGGACCCCTTATTTGAAAGGTACCTTCTTATAAAACCTCTTATTTGGGTTTTCAGTTTGTTGGGAGTTGAGATACAGTTGGGTGATTTGGTATAACAGATTATTTAATAATGTTATGACACATAAAATTCCACTTTGGATAAGCTATAACTTTTTATATAGTTAGCATATTAAAAAATCTATATGTTATAAATTGTGGTACATTACTTTATTTTTACATAGTATTTATGCACTACTTATTTATTAATTAACATTTTTATAACATTTTTCTTCATGAATCAAGTTTGTGCCAGAAACATCAACATTTATACATCAATATCTATTAGATCAAGTATAGTGGAAGGCCAAAGGGAGAGAGATCAGAGGGAGGGAGGGGGGGGGGGGGGGGGGTCACTCATGGCCATGCTCATGCCACCAATTATCGGGGTGCCAAAGGGCGCTACTTAGGGGACAAGGGCGTTAAATGGAAGGAAATGTGCCCGCCAATTAAAATATGTCATGTGGCTATGAGAACATCATTTTTGGCCTTTCACCACGCTTAGTCTTAAAAACAAACTAAATTGATACAACTATGTGATTTTGGCATAAAATTGAGCTCACAAATTGAAGATCAACTGTCAAGAGACGTACTCCTTTGAGGTATCATCATGCGAAAACCCCCAAATGAACATTAGGGTGGATGGAGTGGAGGGCGGGAGGTGTGTGGTGCCGCTTGGTACTAGCGGGAACTGTTGGAAAAATTTATTAGTGAAAATAGGTTTTTCACTAACTTTGGACATGAATAATATATGAGCTTAGATGAATGAATATCAATGCTCGAAGTTGTATGGTTGGAATAACCAAAGAAGAGAAAATTGGATTTATCTTTGACATCGTATCCCACATAGGAGCGCATGAGTGTCGCACCTGCATAACGGACTGTTGCGAACAGTTGTTTGGACCTGGTCAAATAGTTTGTTTCAACTCATGTCATGAATAAATTTGATGGTTTTAATTCACCACTTAAATCTAATTAAAAGTATTTAACCATGTTAATTACGATAATTAATTTCAAGTTTATTACAAGATTAATTATCTTGTTTATGACTAAATTAATTTTATTGTTTATGACATATTAATTTTGGTTGAGCATTTCTCATTTTGTGTGAGTATATAATGAACTTGTTGGTTCATGTTGTAATAAGACTTAAAAAATTTTGGAGTCACTTACACACACTCATGATAAAATTTAGAGATGAGCACTCTCTATACTTATGTCAAACAACTTCAACAAATTTTCCTACATCTTGATAAACACCAATATAGTCGGTGACTTCCTCGGGTTCGTGGCCATCTCTGGCAGTACACATACTGTTCCGGTTGTTGTACCCTGGGAGACAGACGCGCTTGAGAGTAGGCACGAAATCTGTTTTAAGGGCCCCGTGTCTAACACGATCCTCAACCAAAACCGTTACCCAATTTCAATAAACGAATTGTTGTTTTGAAGAAACATTTGTTGAAGACTCAAGTGATGAAGACTCGTGACATGGATACTAGAAGAAAGCTTATGGAAACACTCCTAGTAAGATATGGATTGAATCATTTCGGTATATAAATTTGTATTTTATATTCTTTTTATGTACTTTTGTAATCGGTATTGTACTAAGTGAATTTCCCACGATTAACAAGAGTATCGTTATTATATTTTTATTATTATCTTAACTAAAAGTGAACCACTTCCTACAATCTTAAAACAGACTTTCGTGAAGATTGATGGCTCAATCTTAAAACCTATTGATAAGGATTTTGGTTCACGAAAGTTTAGAATGTTAATTGGATTTTTTCTATAAAATCTTATAAATATTTGGGGAAATAATGTGATTAGTAAAAAAGATATCAGATTTATTTATATTGGAGTACAATATTAAATCTGAATACTGTTACAAATCGTATGGTTCGATTCAACCTTTAGAGTCCTTAAAACGATTTGTTATCGTTTTATATCTAACAATTGTGTTAGAAAAGACTTCTAGCAATCCGTTTGAGTTAAAATGTTTTATAAGTCAAGTGAACCTAGTATGAATTTGTTGCATTTTTTATTATATGCTAACAAACATATGCCATAAAATAATATAAGAGTTTTTAACAATTTCTTCTCATGAATTAATATGGAAGTTTGTTATTAAACTTGACACTAAACATGTCATTAATAAAATGACGGTTTTATTTTGACTCATAAAATCCATGTTAATTTTGTTTAGTACAAAACTTAATATGAAAAATAAGTTTCAAGTGGGTGATAGATGAGATAAACAAAAGTGCTCATTTTGTTGCATATATATTTGTGTGAAGAGAATCACAATATATTGAAACGATTTGAAAAACCGTTGGGTTTTTAATTTAAAATGATTGTTATAATCATTCTTCATCTAACGAGCGCGCTAGAATATATATTATTTAGTGTAATAATTATGGTCTTATTGGGTTTGAAATGTTTATATTTTCTAATGAGCGTATTAGAAAAGGTTGGTTTAGTAAAACCATATGTATTTATAAACATACAAGGTGGGATACGAGGTACGGTTTTGTTGTTTGCGAAGTAGGTATTTCGCAGTGTGCGAACAAGTTTTTACCGTCTAATGAGTGTGTTAGAAATGGTGTTATTCGTATAAACTAATAAGCTTTATAACGGTTTTTACCGTTTATTTCTAAGGAGCGTCTTAGAACCGATTTTGTATTTATAAACCATAACCTCTAAAATGGTTTTTTTATAATTGCTTATTTCTAAGAAGCGTCTTAGAACCGCTTTAAATCTTATAAATTAATAAGCTTTATAAACAAGTCTATTCTTTTTATTTTGTAAGGAGTGTCTTAGAAGTAGTTCATAAGAATCACAAGTATTAAAAACGATGTAAAATTGGTTATTTCTAACAAGTAGTTAGGAATGTCTTATGTTAATAAGAACCAACATTTTATCGTTTAGTAAACATTTGTTTCTAATGAGCGTATTAGAATCGTTTTATCTTATAAACCATCTACTTCAACGATGTGCAATCGTTTATTTTTCTAACGAGCGTGTTAGAATCGGTTTAGTGTGATAAAACTATATTTTGGTGAACAAACGATTTGTAATCGTTTTAATTTTCTAACGAGCGGGTTAGATAACGTTTTATTTAGTAAACATATTTTGGAGTTTATGGTCTTGATTGGTTATCAAAACATAAAACACATAAAATTTATTATTAAAACAATTGTAAACTTAAGATATGACTTGAACGAATAAAACACGTCTTTTGCAATTAATATTGGTTCGTTGCTAGAAAGATAATTAGCACATCTTGAACCATATATTAGCTAGTCACGAGTAAATTATTTTGTTAAAACAATTTATTATTGTTGGGAACATAATTAATTGTTCAACTACTTGTGAGTAGTTTGTCATGTAAACAACTTTATTGTTTTGGACTAGATTTGTCATTGTTCAAGTTTGGAGTTTCAGGATGAAACAAGATATCAAACGTTTAACTAAATCTTGAGAGTATCATGATAAAAACTATACGTATATTGAAAGGATATACACAAGAATGAAATATATCATTAAACGTTGAGAGTATCAACATGAGAATTTCACAAAGTGTGAATTCTAATTTGATTACAACATATGAAAGACATATATGTTATTATTATTATTAACATTTATAATAAATCGTTCGAGATTTGTTATAAGAGTTTTACTAATGATGGACTCATAGATGCTTCTACCACCATCAATTTTGTTTGAACTATGGGGAGGACGTGTCCTTCATTTTGGGAGAGTATCCTAATACATGGTTTCAAGAAAACAAGGTCTTCACCAAAATTGACTTGGATTAAGACTTATGTGTAAGTCTACATAAGTCAAATGTTGAAGCCTTGAAGATCAAGGGAAAAAGAGTTGTGTTCTTGAACTGAATGATAAAGTCATGTTTTGTAACATGAAATAATCTAGAGATTTTTTCTAAACATTGAAGTTTGTGTGTGTCTAAGTGAATGTGAACAAGGTATATGGTGTTATACCTTGAGGTTGTGAAGGATCAGATTGATGCATCTTCTGTTCACATGCTAAAGTATTGTAGTCTAAAGCATGCTAGACTAGTACTTAGTTAATTATGGTACTCCCCGGAGATTAATTAACTTTATATATTCAAAACATATATATGGACACACAACGAATTCGTGTGTAGAGAAAAGTTGAAAGATACTTTCATTCATTATAAGGAAGGGCATTAAACTCATTGGTTTGATGACAAAATTATGACAATGACATATGTTGGTTGGTCAACTTAAAAGCTATTGAGTACCAAAATAAACATTGATGAACTCACTGATACAATGATGCAACTCTTGTTTAAATCACGGGTATCTAAATGTTGTTATAAACATTTGTTGTCATAAGTAAGGTTATACAAATAGTAGTTCAAATGGAAAGAAATGTGGGGGGATGAGACATTTAAGAACTTACCCTTTGGGTATGTAAAATTGGTTGTATGAGAAGATTCTCAAACACGTAGAAAATGAGAACCTTTCATTACCCCATTTGGATGCTATCCAATAACACTTAAACGTGGGAGTAACTTGCATTTGAATATTGGGCATATATTTGGTTGCTAATGTTTGGCAATAAGAATTTGATGATCCAAATAGATATTGCAAACACGTGTTCGCCTAAAACATAATATTTATTTTCTTCTTAGACACTTATAAAGTAACAAGGTTCAAGGTGATACATGTTTTTATAGTCATAGAAGCTTGAATATAGGCAAATTAACTTACAAGTTAAGAACACATCATAACAACTCATCTCAAACTGAAATTATCTGCAAATGACTTGACAAAGTCATAGATAATATTTTGGATCCAACAACCCGAGGGTTGACGAGAGATGAAGTTGTGGAATGGGACTAAAGCCCGTGGTAAAAAGGAAGTATGAGGGAAACCTAACTTAGCAGACTGGAGATCCCAAGAGCTAAGTTCAATAGGACAACTTAATCATATAACCAAAGGGTAGTCACTGCGGGGGCATCGCTAATGTATATTTTTACATACAAGCTAATATATATGTTTATAATATATAAATATCCTCCAAAAAATAATAAAGGGAGTTTAATTACTTCCTAGTCCATTCCTATTAACACGTTGACATGTTGTGAGGTTAAGCATAATGTATGGTTGATGATTTTGTGTAAATCGTGTTAACCTTAATGTTTTTAATGATTTGAGATAAAATCACCTATGTGAAAGAGAAGTGGGGTCGCTTCAAATGAAACTGTGAGGTGCGCAGTTCCTAGAGCTTTCATAGAACCAGGCTAGTGTTCCATGACCATAACGGACACGACAGTGAGGGGATGTGCCCATCTAAGGAGAGTATTGTGTGAAGGCATATTGTCGTTTCCACAGGTCTGTTCAAAGACATCGTGTCTACAAACTGCTAGGAGACTAAGTATGCTTCACAAAGGAAGGTTCAAAGGGTAACACCTACCTATCCTGCAATACTCAACTGTCGAGGTTTTCATTGGAAATTTTGTGTGTTTTGATTGATCTCCATTCATGTGGGGGATTGTTGGAAAATTTATTAGTGAAAATGGGTTTTTCACTAACTTTGGACTTGAATAATATATTTACATATGTGTTGTATAAATATTGATTTGGGTGTCCAAAACGGAGCTTAGATGAATGAATATAAATGCTCGAAGTTGTATGGTTGGAATAACCAAAGAAGAGAAAATTGGATTTATCTTTGACATCGTGTCCCACGTAGGAGCGCATGAGTGTCGCGCCTACATAACGGACAGTTGCGAACAGTTGTTTAGACCTGGTCAAATAGTTTGTTTCAACTCATGTCATGAATAAATATGATGGGTTTGATTCACCACTTAAATCTAATTAAAAGTATTTAACCATGTTAATTACGATAATTAATTTCAAGTTTATTACAAGATTAATTATCTTGTTTATGACTAAATTAATTTTATTGTTTATGACATATTAATTTTGGTTGAGTATTTCTCATTTTGTGTAAGTATATAATGAACTTGTCGGTTCATGTTGTAACTAGGTTATTAACCCGTGTACGACACGGGTGGAAATATTTAAATTTTTGAACAAACACATGTCATTTAAAATGACAACATAAGTTGTTATATGTAATTCAAGACGACAACATACTTTAAGTTGTAAATAATATTGGTACGAAAACCAATGTGAAATACAAAGATAAACCCAAACAACATTCAAATTACAATCTTTGAAAACATAATCAAAAGTTAAAAATGTAAAATTCATAAGCTACTAAAAAGACTTCCTTGGAAACCATATTTACTTTATTTGTAACTTTGTCTTCCTTGTTTAATATAAGAATTTTAACACCACCATTCGCTCTTGATAAAGCTACATGAGATATATGTCAACTCTCGCTAGAGATTGACCTTGAATTTTGTTAATGGTCATTCCAAAACAGAATACAAATGGAAAAAACTACATTCTTGTCAATTTAAACGAAAGTTTCTTATCTAAAGGTGCTAGACCATAACAAATTATATAAGTGCGATAAGCAGTATTAGTACCTGAAATAACTTTTAATACAACAAAACGCTTACCCAAATTAATTACTTGCAATCTAGTTCCATCACACAAACCATTCTTCTGATCCATATTACTTAGTAACATTATTGGCACACGGACTTTTAGAACCAATCTATGAGTCAAAAATATTTTGGTCTTTTTAATTTTATTTAGCATAATGTTTTTATGAAAATTTTAGTTCAAATTAAAATATAAAAAAATAATTGGTATGATCTTACTTAAAAACCAAAAAAGTGATTTTTTATATGGACCACAACTAAATTTGTGAACTTTCTTGCAAAGTATGGAAACAATATAAATTTAGTTAATCAAATATAAGTAAAAAAAATAACGGAGAAATATCTTTGGGCCTATAATTAACATAAATTGATTTGTATACACATTTATTAAAACATATATTTTAATTGGTTTTAAGAAAATAAAATAGTATTGGTTAACTGAAAATTATGTTTCGTATCATTTTAAAAAAGAAAATAGAAAAATGAAAAGTGTAAGCATATATTCAATATTATTTAAAATTTGTTTATCAAAAAAGGTATAATGTAGTTAATAATAAATATATTGAAAATCATTTATAATTTTCGGTTACAAGTGTCTAAATTTTAGTTAATAACATATTAATTTTTATTTACTATATTTTAGTTAATAAAAAAATTATATTTAAATAAAATATAGTGTATTAACGCGTTTAAAATAAAATGTCACTGTTCAAAATGCTAGTAAGTAGTTGAAAATACTACAAAAGAGTTCTCAAATTCTATTCTTAAAAACATAAATAAATAAATGTATAAATGATTGGAATGTATCATTAAAATTAAAGATGACGATTATTTAGCACAAAATAATCAATTATAGTGAATATCTAAGATTATATGTGTAAATACAAAGACGATTACAAGTAAAGCAATAACCCACACATTCGTCTCATTTATCCAAACAGTATAAACTTTGAAGAATGATAACGTTTGTATTGCGAATCTCTTGGACTTGGCTGCTGCAAATTCGAATTACTTCTAACAAATGTCAAACTTGAAAAAATATATAGTTAGTAACTTATCATCAAGAAAAAAAATAATTTTTTTAATTAAAATGTCTAACTTTTAACTTTAAAAGGTCACATTTGTTTCGGTAAATAATACATATTCCATACACTTTCTTTTGAGCTAGTTTTTCGATAAATATTGCTCATGGTTGGCTCGTATTTGAATTTTGTTAGTTTCAAGAGACAAAGAGCTATGATTATAAAATGGTTATCGAAAATATGTGTGGTTTATTTTAGGCATGCATCTTAACATTTAAACATAATTATAAATTGGTCAAATAAAAAAAATAAAATTTTTTCTATTATTGGAAATCAAAATCTTTTAGATGTCATTGAGAACATACTTCTTGTTCAATAACTTTAAAAATATTTTGTAACCTTAATTAAAAGTTTAAAATATGGATTTATAGGATCGTATAAAAAAGAAAATACATTAACTAATAATTAATTTTTGTTTACCTTAATAAAAACATGAAAATTATAGAAATTTCAATATAAACAATAATACATTAATTAATAATTAATTTTTGGTTAACGTAATTAAAACACGTATTATAATAATTTTTAAAAAAACGTAAATACATTGATTAATTAATAATTTATTGGTTACCTTAATTAAAACGCAGTAATTAAAAAATTATAATAAAGAAATATTTGTTAACTTAAATGCGCGTTTGAACTAAAATAATTTTACTCGAAACTCACATTTTCCTGAACATGTTTTTGATATGTGACCCAAGTCTGTTTTGACAAACATTTTTAAACAATACTACAATATAATCATTCAAAGTTTCCATATACTTTAAAATTGCTTACTTTGGCAATGCTAATATAACATGTGAATTACATATGACATTGATGCATTTGAAAACCTCATGTTCTTCAAAATAGTTGGTTGCAACCTGATAAATTATATCTCACATTACGTGAATACTAATATCAGATCGTATTAAACACTAAAGAAATAATATTAGACATTAAACATAATTCATAATGTATGATTAAATGTGACTTTTATTATTCCATAGTTCAAATAACCTGGGTGTTATAGAAAATATTAATAGTCAATCATTTAAATTTAAAACTGTTTTGAATTCGAATTTGAAAATCATGTATATTTTAAAAACTGTTTTGAAATCGAACTCGAATTTAAAACTGCTTTTGATAATCCCTACAACAGTCGATGATATAAATTTAAGTAAACATAATAAATAAATCAATATGAAAATATGTTATTAAACTTAGTACCAAATGTTATGAAACTGGATCTCTTAATCTCTTGAAAATAAAAAAGTCAACACATTTTCCTGTTTATATATGTAATAATTAAAGGTTTTAATTACAATTAATTCATAAATCGATGATTTTGCATAATTATGGTAAATTGAATGATATGTAATTTTGGTAATTGAATGTGATTTTAATCCGATAATTCAAATGATTTTAAATTTTGAGATATTTGATTAAATTAGAAAAGTTAATCTCACTAATTTTATTATAGGAAGTAATTAATTTTGATAAATGACTATCATAATGTAAATTAAGAAAAATTAGAAAACTATTAAATGATTTAATTATATTTGGAAAGAGCCTTTGAATATAATTTAAATTTGGAAAAAGGTAAACTCTAAACTGAAAAGTTATTATCTAGTCATCAAAGTAACATTAATTATTAAGTTAAAATTTGAATTTGAAATGAAAATATTTTCAAAAATAGTAAATCAATTTCTAATTTGTCATTAATATTTAATGCTGATAATTAATAAACATTATATTAATTTTGTTTTGATAACAATAATTAGCAATAGCAAAGCATATAAAGAATAATCAACTAAATTTCATTTCCGAATTATATAATAATCAATTGAATTACATAAATTGTGAAAAATAAATAAATACATGAATACTAACAGAAAATATACATCAATATTAAACTAAATAAAAGACATCTTATCAAACAATCTTCAATTCATGAATTAGCTATATCAAGTTGGGGACAATAACCTGAAATGATAAAATTAAATATTAATATTAATATCACATAATATTAAATTACAAATTATAGAAGATTTGAATCATGTGAAAAAAATGTAAAATTGATGTTAAAATTTGCAACCGGAAAATTTTAATCACGTTACCGGAAAAACGAAATAGCGAAGATCTCCATTGAATCTTCGATTTTGATATATAACCTTGTAGGTTCCTAGCTGGATCTTTACAGGAGTATCTCGTAACACGAGGGTGCGGAATCCCCACGTAATACGATACGAACGTAAGATATATAATACGTTGAACCGAAACACAAAACACACGTTACAATACTAATTAACACGTTTATATTGAAACACTTCAACACGTTATATCCAAGATCACCAACACACGTTCTCTCAAAAAACTTTTTCAAAACCAAGCCGAAGTGAGGTTATATAAGCCTCGACAACTTCGCCTAACATACTAGGCGAAGTTGTCACAACTTCGCTTGTCTCCAAGTTCGCCTACATCCCAGGCGAACTTGTGTGACACAATATCCAAAACCAAAACAAACAATCTAACACGATTACAGACACATACAAAACACGAGATACTGAACTACTGACATTATGCACCAACAGACTCCCCCTTGGAAGTAGCTTCATATCTCTATCTTCATTCTCGTGTCTAGTAATCCCAAAAATCTCGTGTCACCCGTCTTCAAGCATGAACGCCCTGTCTGACACAAACAGAGACCACCCTCTGGTACTTCTTGGCTTCATCTTTCCACGCAGGAATATATAATATCTTCTTATCGTTTAGTACCTGCAAGTCAGCTTGAGACAAATTTACCAAGTGCATGGGATCATACACTCTTAGAATCTCCTGTTCGTCTTCATCTTCCATAACAGCTTCAGCTGTTTGACTATCAACGTACCACCACTTGAGATTCTTTAAGACATCCTTGGGCATTGTCTTCATCGGCACTTTTTTCAAACACCGAACCGGTTTATATTTCATCACCATCCAAGGTTTGCCATCAGCTCGCATTCCTCTTTCCTTATCTTCAACTAGCTTCCCTTTCTGCGGCTTTAACAATTCAAACTTCTTCTCTTTCACACTTTCTTTCCACACAATCTTCCCAATTATTCTGGCCATATTGTCATCACTCCTATTAATCAAACCCAATTTAGCCAAATCCTTCACCTCACATTCAGGCAAGGTATTGAGAGATCTCAACTTCCTCTTAAAATACTGAATCCCATCAAAGCGTTTAATCACAAATAACCTCAACTGCTCATCATACAGCCAACAAATAATACCCTTCTTCGACTCAGCATACCCTTTGATATTGTAACTCCTTTTGAACATGGTTGGAACCGCTGGCTTCTTTGTCTTAACAAACCACTGAGCGTAGCCTTCTTTCCATCTCGGCTGCTCTTCCCACTCAGACTCATTTGACACATCCATATCTTGACTCACATTCACCTTATCAACGTCTGGAATATCATGATCTACACTGTCATCCACAATCTCTCCCTCTTCAATCTCACTATCAATCACAATCTGTTCTCCTATCTTTTCAATCTCCTCAGCAGGTAACACATCATCATCACCCAACATTTCCTCATCATCCACAACCACAACATCTTCACCACCTGATCCACTTGCTGTACCAGTTGACTCCCCCTGAGATGTGGAAGTCCCAAGAGTTTGTTCAGTTCTTGGCAACTCACCACCTGCACCTTCTGATGTATTGGGATCATCGTCTCTATCATGTCTCTTCTTTGTTCTCAACTCGTTGCCCTTGCAGCTCGTCTCCCCCTGAGATGCTAAGAACTGTTTTAGAGCATCAAAAAGTTTACCATGCTCAACAAGGAGGGACGATTGGATCTGATTTTCTGCAACAAGGCGCTGGATAGCTTGAGTCTGAATTAGATTGATTCTTGACTGTTCAGCAACCACCCTTTCAAGAGCCGCTGTCCTTTCAGAATCAGACAAGGTAGCATGAAAATCAAAACGCATATGAGAAACGTCTTGAGCATAAGGTGGAGGCATTCCCAAACTGGCTGGAGTATCAGAAGCAGGCTGAACAGTAACCGCGGGTGGAATTGTGACAGATAACCCCGCAGTTGCAACCAACATTGACTCAACAAATCTTGCAACAACCTCCGATGGAGTAACAGTAGGAGGTGACAAGGAAACAATCTCCAGAGTCGAAAACTGAAACGTGGTTGGTGGAATACCAAATGATGATGACGTTGTCACCACGGAAACACTGGAGGTTATCGGTACTGTTACAGTCATAGAAGCAGGAACCATAGTCTTACCAGATAACGAGGGTGGAGAGAAACGAACCACCCTTGAGCTTTCACCAGCTCCCGAACCCTCACCAGTTCTGACCCTCTTGGATCGTCGTATCAACTGGTCTAACTCCTCCTCGAAGTCAGATTCACTGTCATCCGAGTCTTTCTTTCTCTTGCCATGGATTCTTTCTTGTCTGACCAGAATCTGTTGTGCTTCAGCGATATCATCAGCGGAGGAGTCAGAGTCGGTTCTCTCAGAATCTGCTACAGACGTAGCTACCATCGAAACATTCACACCCGATGCCTCAGCTTCTGGGGCCCGAACCTCAGCAGCTGGAACAATTTGTTCCATATCAAAGAACCCTTGGTCACCAAAGGCAGCTTCAAGATCGACCTGTTCCTCCGGAGCTGCAACAGGATCAGCAGGCAGTGCCTGCTGTACCACAGGTGGAGGTGGTTGAGGAACATTTGCCTGTTGCGGTGCCGGGTCTCGAAATTCATCTCCTAGAGGAGCAATATAATCAGGGTTCACCAAATAACCAAACAATGGAGTGTGCCGCGGACGAAGCTCTGGTTTGCTGCGAGCACTTGACGACCTGCATTGCGCAAAGATTCTCTTCGCCGAGGATTAATAGTTTGAAAAGTGTTTGACCATTATGACCCCTGTTTCACCTTTTATACTTTTGAAAATACATAGGCGAAGTTAATGTCAACTTCGCTTATCATTAACTTCACCGTTTTTACTTTACCAGTAACTTCGCCTATTTTATTTACAAAACAGGCCCTTATAATTTGATCAAATTGCAATTGTTTTTTTTTAAATTCTCTGATAAAGATTTAAACTTTACGATCAAAGAACCAAGTAACCAAGTTTTAAACCATAAAACAAAAAATGCAATGAAAATTTTAGTAATTAAGTAAACGGGATCAAATTTCAGTCTTGACGAGAACCTGCATGTTTTAGAAAAAATCCGAACAGGAATCATACTAATTAAGTGGCTGTCGCATAGATCAATGTTCAGCGGTATTATGACATAAAGAAACAGGTTGTAGACAGGTATAAAACTTAGTTTGGTTTTCATCGCTTCTGTGATACGGATTAGGTTCAATTAAGCTCAAAATTTAGATGGACATCACATGAGAGATTGTGATGCCTCCTATCTATTCTCAAAGAGTATTTGGATTTCCCCAAGTCACCCCGAGTTGACTTCGACCCGTAGTGTTTGATTAAACAGTAAGCACATATCGATCATTAGAGTCTTCTTCCCGTTCTCTTTCTTGCCTCTCGATGGATATTTGAAATAACATAAGCTTCAGAAGGCTTAACAACATTTTTTTTTAATAATGATATTAATACAGCTTCAAATAATAGACGACTGCAAGTCCCGAATCTGGATCACTGCAGGTACTTGACACACCATCTTCTCGGGAATCAGAACACTCACGGGCTCGTGTATGACTGGGTAATCACTTTTCTGCCTATCATTCGGAAAGATGTATATGGAGACATGCACAACTCAGAATGATTCTCCACATTAAATCGAGGAGATTTAGTTTGTATCACTTCTACTTTTACGCACCATATAAAGCTACCATAACTTACAATGGTTGTTCTAGAGTCTTTTTGGCTTAATAACTTCACCAGTTAAGCACACAGAATTAGTTTTTCTATCACTTTCCATGGTTGGATCAATTTTCTTTTAAACATTGTATTGAAACTTCTTACGAAGTTATAGACTTGAAAAATTATATCATCTCCCAAAAAAATTTTAAATTCTATCGCCCCGATCAAGTCAAAGTCTTCAGGTAAATGGCTATCCTGAAGATCCAATGGATCAGCTGGACCGACCACATACGAGTATGTGTCTTTCTAACTAAGTATGAACGACTATTTTTCAGCGAAAGAATAAAAACCCATCATAAATCGCCCCGGTCACTTTCAGTCATCAGGTTAATGGCTATCCTCATAATCTACTGGTAGAAGTAAGGACCAAACATATCCGAAGATGTGTACTTCAAACTGAAGCAACCGACATAATTCTAAGCGATAGTGATGTTTTTTTTTAAATAAAAACGAAAAACAAGGTTACTCGGGATTGATTATCCCATTCAGCTCAACAAGATTTTGAAAACGTGATCGGTCAAACGCTTTAGTAAAAAGATCGACGAAATTATCCAAAGAATCAACCTTTTCAAGCACAATTAATTTCTTCTCAGCACAATCCCGTATAAAATGATGACGAATGTCAATATGTTTAGTTTTGCTGTGTTTGACGGGATTGTTAGTTACTGAGATTGCAGCAGTATTATCAATGCAAATAGGAGTTTGAGTGAAATTCAGACCGTAATCGTGCAATTGCTGTTGTATCCAAAGAACCTGGGAGCAGCAGTTCGATGCTGCCATGTACTCTGCTTCACAGGTGGAAATGGCTACTGAGGTCTGCTTCTTGCACTGCCACGACACCAATCTTCCTCCCAGAAACTGACATCCACCGGTTGTTGACTTCCTGTTCTGATTGCAACCTCCATAGTCAGAATCTGTGTAAGCTACCAAATCCAGTTCTCCCCCTTTCGTGTACCACAATCCCAACTTAGGCTTGCCTTTGAGATACCACAATATTCTCTTCACTCCCTTCATGTGAGATTCCTTTGGGCTTGCCTGAAAACGAGCACAAAGACAAACTTCAAACATAATATCAGGTCTAGATGCAGTTAAATACATTAAGGAACCTATGATTGCTCGATATTGGGTGGGATCCACGTCTTCATCACTGTCCGAATCAGCACCCATTTTGTGGTTGACGCAAACTGGAGTATCAAATGGGGTACTATCTTCCATCTTGAAGCGCTTGAGCACATCATGGACATATTTTGTTTGATGAATAAACATCCCATCTTTCTTCTGATCTAGCTGCAATCCCAAAAAGAAAGTTAATTAGCCCATGGCGCTCATTTCAAACCTCTTTTTCATGATTGCTTCAAATTCCTGACACATGGCGACTTTTGATGCAGCAAAAATGATGTCGTCCACCTAGACTTGCACTAGTAGAAAATCTCCCCCTTTTCTCTTGACAAACAGCGTGCTGTCGATCTTTCCTCTTTCTAACCCATTCTCAATCAAGAAATCGGACAAGGTCGCGTACCAGGCACGAGGTGCCTGATGTAGCCCATATAAAGCTTTACTCAGTTTGTACACATGATCAGGAAAATCAGGGTCAGGAAATCCCGGAGGTTGTTCAACATACACCACCTCATCGACTTTACCATTAAGAAAGGCACTTTTCACATCTAACTGGAACACTTTCATCTCTTTATGTGCAGCAAATGCCAAAAAAAGTCGAATTGCCTCCAATCTTGCCACAGGAGCAAACACTTCGTTGTAGTCGATTCCTTCTTGCTGATTAAACACTTTTACTACCAGCCTTGCCTTGTTCCGTATGATTATCCCCTTCTCATCTCTCTTACATTTAAAAACCCACTTTGTACCAATAGCATTTACATTCTTTGGTTTTTCAACTAATTTCCATACTTCCATCTTCTCGAACTGTGCTAACTCTTCTTGCATGGCTTCGACCCACGAGCTATCCTTTAGAGCCATTTGATAATTCTTCGGTTCAATCTGGCTGATGAAGCAGGTGTACAAGCATTCATTTATGATACCCGTGTCTTTAATGCTTGCGTAAACACATGTGTGTTCATCCAAACTTCTTCTTGTTTGAACACCGTCAGACAGATTACCTATCACGTTCTCCAAAGGGTGATTTTTGTGAACTCCAGTAGTCTGAATCGGACCGACATCCAGATTGTTTTCTAAATTCGAAGAGAGTTCATCAGTGGGTGATTGATGTTGAGAGTGAAATGGATTGTAGAATTCTTCTTCAGTAGAGGCAGCAGGAGTATCAACGGCACTTAACGAGGAAGGTTGACTTTCATCATATCGCGGACGTGGCACAATATTTTCCTCCTCGTCATACAGAATCTATGAAGCAAGTTTCTCATCAACTTCTGCAAAATCCAAGTAAGGCACATTAAAAGATTTGAATAGTTTATCATAGTCGAAAGCTTCAGCGGGTCCCGTGCTAGGCCTTGGTGATTTGTAACTCGTAATGTTAGTGTTACATACCACCTCAACCTTGCTGTTCGATAAATTAAAGACTCTTCTGTTGGGTGTCCCAACAACATATCCGACTAAAATACCTTCGTCGGCTTTCTCACCAAATTTTGAGTTTGTCTTTAATATCGAACATGGGGACCCGAAAGGTTAGAGACCATTCAAGTTTGGCTTTCTACCATGCATGAGTTCATAACAATTTTTATTTAATCTTTTAACAGTTAAAATACGATTAAGGATATAACAGGCTGTGGCAATAGCTTCAGCCCAGACCACCACGGGAAGTTTAGCATCTGCCAGCATGGTTCTGGCTCCTTCGATTAGCGTTCTATTCTTCCTCTCAGCTACCCCATTTTGTTGCGGAGTATACGGGGCGCTGTACTGATGTTCTATCCCTTTCTGTAAGCAGAACATCTCCATATGGTAGTTCTTGAATTATGTACCATTATCACTCCTGATGTACTTAACCTTTCTCCCAACAATATTTTCAACCTTGGTAATCAAGTTAATTACCAACTGAACTGTCTCATCCTTTGTCTTCAGAAAGTATACCCAAGAGTATTGAGAGCAATCGTCGGTTAAAACCAAGCAGTATAACGTTCCACCTAGACTCTTTACATTCACGGGACCAAAGAGGTCCATGTGAAGTAGGTCTAGGGTACTGACAATTGAGTTAACTTTCTTGGAGTGATGAGGTTTCTTGTGTTGCTTTCCTTTCTTGCACGACAAGCATTGATCTTCAAAGTTAAAATTTTTCAAGGGAACACCAAGCACCAGCCCATTCTTGACAATGTAATTCATTTTGCGAAGATGTATATATCCCATTCTTCGATGCCATAACTCAGACTCAGACTCAGTTGCCTTTGACAGAAGACATGATTCTTCTGTTATCATCTCAGTTGACCTCATATCCATTACATACGTGTTCTTTTCTCTTGGAGCTCTCATTACCACCCATGCCTCTGGTATCTTGAAACCAGGATAAAGGACGATTGCCTCGTTTTTAGTAAAATGCACCGTGTATTCTTTGTCACAAATCTGAGATACACTCAACAAGTTATGCTTCAACTCTTCCACATAATTCACCTTCTCTAACTTCATTCTTCCATTAGTCACAGTTCCAATACCACTGATTCTACCTCCACTTTCTCCAACGAAACTAACCCTTCCTCATTGAACAGATTTCCAGTCACGTAACAATTTCTTGTTACCAGTCATGTGCCGGGAACAGCCACTGTCAACAACCCACAGATTGTTTACAGCTCTGTTTGACTGTTCCTGCACAATTAAAGAAATAGATTAATATCTGGGGACCCAAGACCTGCTGGTCTTGGGTCGATTAAATCTGTTGACCGACATCCAGTACTTTGGTTGCCTAAAGTCAGTTTAAGGATGGTTTCTGTAATTTCTGAAAGGAAACCTTCTCGAGGATTGAGTATGAGGCCATCCGAACCTTAGTGAATTTACTGAATTATAATTGTTGGTTTGGTAGTTAACTGGGGAAAAATGAGACCGATTTCTTTGAAATCTTGGATTAGTCCAATGTCTGAAATTTGGTGAGTTCGCATTCTTACCAGTATCATAATTAATATTCCTTTTATTCTTAGTTTTCGGAGGCCTTATACCTCAAAATTTTCTCTGGTTTAGAGGACAATCAGCAATAAGGTGTCCTACTTGATTGCATCTGAAACAACTTATGTGTTCAACTTTCGTCTCAACAGTTGTTGCAGGTGTTGAGGTTGCATTACTACCCGTTTGTCTAACATATGGTGGGACAAACGGATTTAGAGAAGAATTCTTTTCATCAGGCTTATATTCCTCCCCACGTTTTAGTAACACTACCTCTTCTTTTATCTCACCCGATTCGGATGACTTGTCCGAATTTGATGAGACAGAGCTAGGGATAAAAATCTCAACCTTAGAAATTGACTTACTCGTTTCGCTCTTATTAAATTCAGGTTCTTTAGTCGAAATTTTGACTGGAACTGTCTGACTAATCTCAACATTAGCATATTGCTGATTACTAGGATTATAAGTATAGTTATTGTTATACGGTGGTGGAACTTCAGAAAATCCAATTACCCCTTTGTTAACTGGGGAACGTTGAACACTTATGATGTGATCAAGCATTGCTGAAGAATTTCTAAATTTTTCAATTTTTCTGTTTAGTTCCACCACTTTTACCTGGTAATCAGCTATCTGTTTATCTTTTTCAACAATTAATTTGGTTTTTCCTTCTAACACTTCATAACTAAGATCAATTACTTGTATTTTATCAGCTAGACTGGCTTTAAGACTTCTGATATCCTTTCCACTAGCTTTTATTTTTACCGAGTAACTGTTTTCTCTAGTTTTAGTGTAGTGATGATCTTCTTTTAACATTTTAAATTGTGCGTCCAAACTAACAAACTGATCAGTTACTGTTTTCAATTGTTCAGACAGATTTTCACATTGTATACAATGAAGTTCAGAACTTACCTCAGAGAGCTGATCGTTCACTTCTGCCATATATGCTTGATTTTCTCCCGTCTCCCTCTCACTTCCTCCAGTTTCGATGTTTACCAAATTAGCCTGTTCGAACACTTCCTCAACTTGTATATTCTAGTTGTATCCACCATTCTGTCTAGATACCATACCTCCCCCATTTTGTTGTGCAGGCCTGTTCTGACTTCGTTAGACTCTCTCATTTGTACATTCCTTAGCAAAATGACCATTTTGTTGACAGTTGTAACATCGCACCTTTGATTTATCAAACCCTGGTCTTTCCCCAACGAACTTTCTACCCGTTTTCTTCATGAATCTCTTTACCCTTCTTACTATCATAGCCATCTGCCACTGTAGGTCCATCTCTTCCAAATCATCAGCATCGATCTGATCATAGTCTTCATCCAATGTTGCAGGGTCGACTATTTTACCTTTGATGTAGTTCTCATAAGATGCAATGAAGGATGCATAGAGAGCAAACTGCTGTTCAGCTGATTTAACACTCATGGGCATCTGTGAGTAGTTGTAACTCGGAACATTTGACGAGAAATTTCCAGTTGTGGCTTGAGGTTTTGAAGGATTACTACCTCCAGCTACGAAACATATGTCGCCATCCATATTGAGAATCACATGACCATCTCGAGTTGAGTTTGAGTTTGATTCTCCCTTTGAGTAGTAGGCAGAGGATTCTGATTTTGAACTTGAACTTGGAGTGACTTTCGCACCATACATTCCCGGATCCTGAACCTGGTCAGTTGGTGTCTCCTTCCGAACCATGTTAAGTTCAAAATTTCGTAACTTATTGACTGCTGTTTCCAAATCAATATTGGCAAAGTCTTTATCCTCTCTCATCAAAACCGTGTACATTTCCCATTTCGGTGGAAGAGCATCAAGGAGTTTCTCTACTATCTCTTCTTCCTTGTATTCAATGGAGTAATTACTAAGTTCGGTCATCAAGTGATAATATCTTGTGATGATATCGTCAAGTGATTCATTTTTCAAATACTTGAAAACAGAGAATTGGGTTTTTAGTAGCTTTGTCTTGGAAGCACGTATCCCCACATTACCTTCATATATATTTTCTAGTGCTTCCCATAGCTCTCTAGAAGTTTTGTACTTCTTGAAGGTATGAAGAATCTCTTGTGGAAGAGCCATGGTTATTGCTGCATGAGCTTTACTCTCTGCCTCATACATTTTCTTTTCCTCCTCTTCCATCTTACTGTACTTCTTAATTTGATCACGACCTTCAAACAAGGATGTTGGTGGAATGTATCCGTCTTGAATACAAACCCACATCTTAGAATCTTGATATTTCACATACTGTTCAAATCGATCTTTCCATGCAACGAAATCGGTACCCTTAAGCATTTTTGGAGCTTTAGTTGCTGAACCGGCTTCAACCTCCATTTTTACCAGTTCTGTAATGTTTATTGAAGTCATAGTTGAAAGAAACACGACTCGAAATACAAAGAAAGTATTTAATTTTTTTTTAAACAGTGACCAGACAGCGAAGTTATGACAACTTCGCTTGTTAACTTCGCTGTGATGATAACTTCGCCTGATCCTAACTACGCTTGAACACAACTTCGCTTGACAACTTAACTTCGCTTAACTTCCTAACTTCGCTGTTGACAACTTCGCTTGCTCTTAACTTCGCCTTCACAGTAACTTCGCTTAAACCTAATAAGTTCGCTTAAAACCTACGTATTATGACGGCAACTTCGCCTGATGAACACAAGGTTTTTGCAGGTTTTAATTGGACGTATTACAAGGTATGCGAAGGTGAATTGGGTTATATTTGATGGTGGGAGATGGGCAAGACACAAAAACTATGTATTTCAACGTAAACTCGTTCTGCGAAAAGTCGAACGGAACGATCTTTACACTCGTGTGATAATCCCGAACCACACAATCACGAGCAAATGCTCTGATACCAATTGTAGGTTCCTAGCCGGATCTTCACAGGAGTATCTCGTAACACGAGGGTGCGGAATCCCCACGTAATACGATACGAGCGTAAGATATATAATACGTTGAACCGAAACACAAAACACACGTTACAATACTAATAAACACGTTTGTATTGCAACACTTCAACACGTTATATCCAAGATCACCAACACACGTTCTCTCAAAAAACTTTTTCAAAACCAAGCCGAAGTGAGGTTATATAAGCCTCGACAACTTCGCCTAACTGACAACTTCGCTTGTCTCCAAGTTCGCCTACATCCCAGGCGAACTTGTGTGACACAATATCCAAAACCAAAACAAACAATCTAACACGATTACAGACACATACAAAACACAAGATACTGAACTACTGACATTATGCACCAACAAACCTAAAGAGATTATAAAATAAATCATATAATTATTAATAGAAATACAAACCAAAACGGAAAACAAAATAATTGTAATTGATATAAAACCTTACCAGAATAATATAATAAGAGTATCAAACAGAGTATGAAATATAAGTCTTTTAACCAATTGATTCAAAATAAGTCAAAGGTACAAAAACTTACAGTCAAAGAAGTTATAGTGACTTAAGTGTTAAGTTTGGAGTTTTCAGCCAGTGTCATTGGTACAATAAGAAGAGCATCTGACATAGCTTGAACACCAGTTTGAATAAACAACCAAAATATTAAAGCATATATTTATTAGAGACATATAAATATGGAATATGATTTAATTTAGAGTGCTAACCAAATTCAAAGACAAAATCATTGATGCTCCTTCTCGAGTCATGGGTACTTTTAAAAGATTGGCTACATAACAAAATGATATCATGTTAAATATTCATAATAATTTTAATAATATATTTTACATAAATCTAAAACTAATTTTAATAATATCATCTGACAGTAAAACACCAAAATTCCATATTATTATAACCTAAATAGAGTTGAAATCTTCCATTTAAATTATCATAACTAACCTTATTTTCTGTTGTCTTGATACAATTCAACCTACATGACTTATAAATAATCTTCGTTTTTCCTCTTTCCTAGAAAACCATATGAGAACAATAACACTTTTAACCCAAAAAACTAAATAACAAAATGGACGATATAAACACAAGAAAAAATACAAACCTTAGAAATAAAGATAATCGTTTTTGCTTGGTGGTGGTGTGATAGTGTAAGAATTCTTGTGTGAAAGTGAAGTATTTATACATAAATAGTAAAGTATTTGAATTTTGGGAGACTTGAATAAATAAAGAATGTATATACGGAATTAATTATGAACCAAAAATTAGAGAATTTTAATTACCTTAAAGTATGGACAAAAATTAGGGAATGGGGATTAATTGTTTTTCAAATTTTGAATTACTAAAATGTAATGTTGTTAAATTATATTATAAATACAAATTAATTAAATTCATATCTTTAAATCTATACTATATATATTTAAACAAATATCAACCTCATATACATCAATTACATTTTATAATACTCCGATGACAAAATTTAAATTTAAAATCAATCTCATATATTTAAATCATTAATTGCTAAATTTAGAATAAGTCAATCGGTCAACATACGTATTTATAGTAAGCCTTATGGATGTTTAGTCAAATAGTTAATCAAATAATAATTAATAATTAATTAAAATATAGAAATTCCATAATTAAATATTTCTTTTTGTTAGGTTCTTAAAAGGTTTTAAATTTAAATTTTCAGAATGATATATATGACGAAATTGAAATTTGTGGATGGTTCTTATTATTTTCTTCCTAAAGGTTTGCTTAATAATTATGCATAGTATAATTATTGATATAAGTAAAATTTTAAATTTGTGTGAGTCAATCGGTGAATTTCATAAATTTTCAGAAATATAATATTAGAACCAATTATACTAAACTTAAATCCGTAATATATGTATATTGAATCTTATTGATGAAATATAAATTAATTATCAAAATTATCTATTATCTAAAATACATTAAAATTGAATTGTTAATGTGATATGACTGTAATTTTTCTAATAATACACTATTTTAAGAGAGAAATGTTAAATAGTAATTACCTCACCAAAATGAATAAGTATTTGACCTGTTATTTTTAATATGATATAATTTAGTAGTGATAATTTCGTAAATATTATTGATTGCCTAGAAATTTCCCAAAATGAATATAATTAGCCGGAGTCAAAAGTATGAATTATAATTATTGACTTGAAAGATAACTATAAAAGATTCAAGATTAAAATTAAATTAAATTTGAAAGAGAATAACTAAAGAGAATTGATTGTATCTTATTTAAATAAATTATTGATTTATTTTATTAAGATGGAAATTAAAGAAGTGATTGATATACATGGAAGGTTTAATCAACAACCAATAAGAAGAGAGGAAATGGACTTAAAGCCTATTGCTTTAATAGTATAGTTAGATAAGACTTAAAAAATTTTGGAGTCACTTACACACACTCATGACAAAATTTAGAGATGAGCACTCTCTATACTTATGTCAAACAACTTCAACAAATTTTCCTACATCTTGATAAACACCAATATAGTCGGTGACTTCCTCGGGTTCGTGGCCATCTCCGGCAGTACACATACTGTTCCGGTTGTTGTACCCTGGGAGACAGACGCACTTGAGAGTAGGCACGGAATTTGTTTTAAGGGCCCCGTGTCTAACACGATCCTCAACCAAAACCGTTACCCAATTTCAATAAACGAATTGTTGTTTTGAAGAAACATTTGTTGAAGACTCAAGTGATGAAAACTCGTGACATGGATACTAGAAGAAATCTTCTGGAAGCACTCTTAGTAAGATATGAATTGAATCATTTCGGTATATAAATTTGTATTTTATATTCTTTTTATGTACTTTTGTAAACGGTATTGTACTAAGTGAATTTCCCACGATTAACAAGAGTATCGTTATTATATTTTTATTATTATCTTAACTAAAAGTGAACCACTTCCTACAGGAACACCGCCTCGACCCCCGATACGGATGAAAAAAAAGCGGATGCTTCTTGGACATGCCGCACCCCATCCGATTTATATATTCTGTTCCTTTTTTTTACCTTAAACAATATTTGTTGGAGTATGGTGATGGAGCGGTGGCGTAGTGATGGTGGCGGCGCAAAGGTGGTGATGTATGAAGAAAATTCTAGTATTTTTACGTGCGAAACTTATTTAGGATGAGCCAAATAATATTTAAAGCTTAATTAATTTTTGATGTATAAATAAATTTTATAAATTTGTATGAATGAATTTGAATTTTAAAAATAAAAGTTAATTTAGTTTTTAGACAAGATTTATTTATGTTTTTTATTAAGTCTTATGTTTTTTTAAATAGTTGAATGTTATTATAAATTTGAAGTTTTTCATTTGAATTATAATTTAGTTAATTTAACTGAGGTGAAAAAAAAATAGTGAAAATATGGATTAGGATGCATTGTAAGGGTTGGAACATGGATCTGGATAGTTTAGGGACAAATAACGTGACACTAACGTGAAGAAGAAAGAGTGTTAAAAATGAAAAAAAAGATGGATTAAGGAGTGGTAAAAGAAAAGTATTTAAGTTTCTTTCCTTGACCTATGATATTCGTGTATACAAGCATAATATTTGGTAATATACATAGGAAAGAACGTTAACTCGTTAGTATTGTTAATCAAACCTTAAGAAAGAAACATTCTTCGTTCCATTCAGTCGACAAAGAGACAAAGTTGCCATTGCTTACTCATAGTAATTGAAGAAACACTAACCGGACCCCAGACAGATTACTGGTAACCTGGGGGTTGGAGAGATGTTTCCCACGAGGGGTTAGACCCTTGGAAGATGGTTCTTCTGATAACCTGCAAAACAGACACCGTGAGCTCGTCACTGAGAAGGGGGGGGGGGGGTTCCTCCTTGTGACCACCCTCCGGCGTGAGAATCAGACTAGATTGCTCTTTAAATATAAAAGTATATTAAGAGATTGCTAGAGCAGATATCAGGTATAATATGATGATAATGCAGTAAGATATGATAAGATGAGATAGTCATACCATTTGTGGTATTTATAGCCGAAGGTAGGTTTCCAAAGAGGTATGGCCGGCTGCAACAGTGTTCCTGTTCCACCAACAGTAGCCTACGCACGTGCCCTGCTGGTAGTTGGTGGGTAGGTAGCGGCTGATAGCGACCAGGCCTGCTGTATACTATTCCTGTTCCACCAACTGACGGCTACGCACGTGGTATGGCAGTAGTTGGTGAGTAGGCAGCGGCTAATAGTGACATACAGTGCAGGAGCATGCTGCTCGCCATACTGTTGTCAATAAGCTGTCGTATCTTTAGTCAGATCTTTTTCCCATACCTCGTCAGGTACAGTACAGAAGATCTTCCTGTATCGTACGGACTGGCTTATTTGGGCGGGAGTATTCCCCCTCCCGCCCTTGTGCGGGATAGTTCCCGGCTTCGCTCATTCCTTCAGGTGACACTGAGTGATTGAGAGCTAAGTGCCTTGTGCGTGTAGCCCTGCTGCGCGGGTGGCCTTCCCTGATGGCTTGTATCCGAGGCTGCGGGGACAGGCGGAGTCCTTCACCATCGGGAGGCATTTCCTGCGGGACCAGCTTGCGTACTGCGCGAAAGGACGTCACGTCTCTGAGCATGGTTGGTCCTGCGGATCCAGTTGGTTTCTGCGCAGACGTCCCTCTTCAAGGTGAGTCTTGCGGGTCCAACTAGGCTCTGCTGGGACCTACCTCTTCAAGTCCCCCCAGTCCAATGTTCTTCTCATGAGTGTTTAATAAAGTGAGGTGAACTTTTGGACTTTAAGCAGAGGGTTTTGAAAAGGGTTTTTTAAGGTTTTCCATGGGGATTCTTCCCGCGGAAGTCCTTGCCACTTGCAGAAATGCCCGAGTTTCCTGCTTGGTCTTTGGGTATGATGCGGGTAGGCTGTAATCTCCTCGCACGTCAGGAGCGTTGAGTCCCACTTGTGTGGATTCTCCTTGAGGTTTTGGTGGTTTTGAACATAGTGATCAATTATGTTAAGACCACCAATTCCATCCTGGAGCTTCGAACAACGTAGTTCTCGACGTTCCCGCTATGCGGGGATGTTATTTCCGTTTCCGCAAGCATTGCCCAGAAGATCCTTCTTGGTTTCAATTCCCAGCGGAGTGCTAGGTATGTGAAGGGTTTTGCCTTAACACTGTACCAGCGCTCGTCTTACGGTTACTTTACTTCCAAGGTATTCCTGGCGTCAATTCCCTGCGGGTGCTAGGTATGTGAAGGGTTTTGACTTTACACTGTACCCGCACCCGTCTTATAGTTACTTGGTTGCCGAGGAATATTTGGCTTCAATTCCCTGCGGGTGCTAGGTATGTGAAGGGTTTTGCCTTAACACTGTACCCGCATCCGTCTTACGGTTACTTGTTCGCCAAGGTTTACTTGGCTCCAATTCCCTGCGGGTGCTAGGTATGTGAAGGGTTTTGCCTTTACACTGTACCCACATCCGTCTTACGGTTACTTGTTTGCCAAGGTTTACTTGGCTTCAATTCCCTGCGGGTGCTAGGTATGTGAAGGGTTTTGCCTTTACACTGTACCCGCATCCGTCTTACGGTTACTTGTTTGCCAAGGTAAGGGGTATTTTCCCGCTTACTTTTTAATATTTTTAAATTTTGAATTTTGAAATTCGAAAGGTTGGTGGAAAGATAGGAACAGTCCAAACCTCTGAAACGTCGTGCGACAGTTTCTTCTGACTGTGTCAGGACGTGCAGGAAGTTATGGTGACGTGACATTATATGGTCATTCCAGACGCTTTTTACGGCGCGTGGGCGCGATTTTTCGGGCGCGTGGCCGCGAAATTACTGGCACACGTCCTGTCAACAGCTGTTGCCAGCCTGCTTTTTGCTACGTGTCATAGTTTCATTGCACCTTCGATTTCTCTCTCCTCCGCATTAATTTCACCGCATTAATTGTGATTAGTATATAAAGGGGGAGAGGCCTCTTTGTAATCCACACTTTCACCTTTCTTCTTCTTCTTCTCAGTGATTTCCGGCAAATACTCCCCTTTTCAGGCAAGCATTTTCCCGAAATCACTTTCTTCTTTCTGCAAAATGTCTTCTCATGATGCTGAAGCTGTAGCCGACGATAGGAGTACTGCTGGCGAGTGCCAGTGTGCTCTACCTGTCGATCAGTACCAGTACATCGTCAGGAAGTTCATGCTTGAGTCTCTTGAGCCTGAGTTTCCTGAATCCCACCAGACTGTGTACGATGCCCCCAGTGGCAAGATCGGGGTATATGCTGCATTCTTTGTTTATGGGAACCTTAGGTTCCCATTGACAAAGTTTGTGTACCGTGTCCTGGAGAGGCACGGTGTGCACCTGACCGAGGTGCATCCGATGGCGATTGCCAAGGTCCGGCACTTCGAGTGGGTGTGCCGGATTCTGGGTATTGAGCCCTACGTGGACCGCCTGATGACCTTCTATACTTGGAGGTGCGTCCAGGGGTGGTACACCTTGACAACCCGTATTAAGGGTTTGAAGATCTGCGTGACCGAGCGCAGTCTCCGATCGTGGAAGCGGGAGTTCTTCTACATCTCTGCCCGCGCCATCCCCATTGCCATGAAGTTTAAGAAGGGTCAAGCGCTTCCGAGCCTTCACGCTTCCAGTTACCAGGAGGCGGAATGGTTCGTGAAGATATCCCGGGTCCAATCTCCGGTTTACCGGTTTGCGGAGTCCGGGATGGTGATGCTGGGGATGAGCCGGGTATGGAAGGAGGCGTCTCGGTTTCCCATCCTTCTCGAATACGGTTTGAACTCTATTCCTTATGGTATGTCTTGTCTTTCTTGCTGATATTAGTTTGTCTTCTAACTGTTTCTTTTCTTTCAGAGGGGAATGACTTGGAGTCGCTCCTGTACCCGCGGGAAGCTGACGGTCCAGTGCGGGTGGGCACTCGTGCTCTGGACGACAATGAGTTGCCCATCCTGGAGCAAACGGCGGATCGGTTTGTGGAGGTCTATCCGCCGGGCCAAGAGATCCTGAGCCATCGGCGGCCAGGTAAGGCGATATTCTATCCTCAACCCCTCAATGCTGTACCTGCTGCTGGATTTCCTTACATCCTGTCTTCTTCTGAGGAATCCGCAGATGGTCCTCCCCTTGTGCGGAAGAATAAGGCTGCCGGAGGGAAAGGAAAGAAGGTGGCCTCCACGGCTGATCCGGTGCTTCTATCTGACACCGAGTCAGGTAGTGAAGAGGTGGCGGGGAACCCCGGTGGTGAGAAGACCACTGCTCCGGAGGCTACGACTGTTACCTCCGGAGAACCAACGACGACGGTGACCGGCGTCAAGAGACCGGCCCCATCGGGCTTGTCCCCGCCCGTCCGTACGTTCAGGCTCAAGAAAACCCGTAAGTACAAACATCCTTATCCTTGTAGATTTTACTAAATTTATTTAAACACTTATCTTCTTGTGCAGGCGTGGATGTTGACGCATTCCAGGGTTGGAACATGGATCTGGATAGTTTAGGGACAAATAACGTGACACTAACGTGAAGAAGAAAGAGTGTTAAAAATGAAAAAAAAGATGGATTAAGGAGTGGTAAAAGAAAAGTATTTAAGTTTCTTTCCTTGACCTATGATATTCGTGTATACAAGCATAATATTTGGTAATATACATAGGAAAGAACGTTAACTCGTTAGTATTGTTAATCAAACCTTAAGAAAGAAACATTCTTCGTTCCATTCAGTCGACAAAGAGACAAAGTTGCCATTGCTTACTCATAGTAATTGAAGAAACACTAACCGGACCCCAGACAGATTACTGGTAACCTGGGGGTTGGAGAGATGTTTCCCACGAGGGGTTAGACCCTTGGAAGATGGTTCTTCTGATAACCTGCAAAACAGACACCGTGAGCTCGTCACTGAGAAGGGGGGGGGGGTTCCTCCTTGTGACCACCCTCCGGCGTGAGAATCAGACTAGATTGCTCTTTAAATATAAAAGTATATTAAGAGATTGCTAGAGCAGATATCAGGTATAATATGATGATAATGCAGTAAGATATGATAAGATGAGATGGTCATACCATTTGTGGTATTTATAGCCGAAGGTAGGTTTCCAAAGAGGTATGGCCGGCTGCAACAGTGTTCCTGTTCCACCAACAGTAGCCTACGCACGTGCCCTGCTGGTAGTTGGTGGGTAGGTAGCGGCTGATAGCGACCAGGCCTGCTGTATACTATTCCTGTTCCACCAACTGACGGCTACGCACGTGGTATGGCAGTAGTTGGTGAGTAGGCAGCGGCTAATAGTGACATACAGTGCAGGAGCATGCTGCTCGCCATACTGTTGTCAATAAGCTGTCGTATCTTTAGTCAGATCTTTTTCCCATACCTCGTCAGGTACAGTACAGAAGATCTTCCTGTATCGTACGGACTGGCTTATTTGGGCGGGAGTATTCCCCCTCCCGCCCTTGTGCGGGATAGTTCCCGGCTTCGCTCATTCCTTCAGGTGACACTGAGTGATTGAGAGCTAAGTGCCTTGTGCGTGTAGCCCTGCTGCGCGGGTGGCCTTCCCTGATGGCTTGTATCCGAGGCTGCGGGGACAGGCGGAGTCCTTCACCATCGGGAGGCATTTCCTGCGGGACCAGCTTGCGTACTGCGCGAAAGGACGTCACGTCTCTGAGCATGGTTGGTCCTGCGGATCCAGTTGGTTTCTGCGCAGACGTCCCTCTTCAAGGTGAGTCTTGCGGGTCCAACTAGGCTCTGCTGGGACCTACCTCTTCAAGTCCCCCCAGTCCAATGTTCTTCTCATGAGTGTTTAATAAAGTGAGGTGAACTTTTGGACTTTAAGCAGAGGGTTTTGAAAAGGGTTTTTTAAGGTTTTCCATGGGGATTCTTCCCGCGGAAGTCCTTGCCACTTGCAGAAATGCCCGAGTTTCCTGCTTGGTCTTTGGGTATGATGCGGGTAGGCTGTAATCTCCTCGCACGTCAGGAGCGTTGAGTCCCACTTGTGTGGATTCTCCTTGAGGTTTTGGTGGTTTTGAACATAGTGATCAATTATGTTAAGACCACCAATTCCATCCTGGAGCTTCGAACAACGTAGTTCTCGACGTTCCCGCTATGCGGGGATGTTATTTCCGTTTCCGCAAGCATTGCCCAGAAGATCCTTCTTGGTTTCAATTCCCAGCGGAGTGCTAGGTATGTGAAGGGTTTTGCCTTAACACTGTACCAGCGCTCGTCTTACGGTTACTTTACTTCCAAGGTATTCCTGGCGTCAATTCCCTGCGGGTGCTAGGTATGTGAAGGGTTTTGACTTTACACTGTACCCGCACCCGTCTTATAGTTACTTGGTTGCCGAGGAATATTTGGCTTCAATTCCCTGCGGGTGCTAGGTATGTGAAGGGTTTTGCCTTAACACTGTACCCGCATCCGTCTTACGGTTACTTGTTCGCCAAGGTTTACTTGGCTCCAATTCCCTGCGGGTGCTAGGTATGTGAAGGGTTTTGCCTTTACACTGTACCCACATCCGTCTTACGGTTACTTGTTTGCCAAGGTTTACTTGGCTTCAATTCCCTGCGGGTGCTAGGTATGTGAAGGGTTTTGCCTTTACACTGTACCCGCATCCGTCTTACGGTTACTTGTTTGCCAAGGTAAGGGGTATTTTCCCGCTTACTTTTTAATATTTTTAAATTTTGAATTTTGAAATTCGAAAGGTTGGTGGAAAGATAGGAACAGTCCAAACCTCTGAAACGTCGTGCGACAGTTTCTTCTGACTGTGTCAGGACGTGCAGGAAGTTATGGTGACGTGACATTATATGGTCATTCCAGACGCTTTTTACGGCGCGTGGGCGCGATTTTTCGGGCGCGTGGCCGCGAAATTACTGGCACACGTCCTGTCAACAGCTGTTGCCAGCCTGCTTTTTGCTACGTGTCATAGTTTCATTGCACCTTCGATTTCTCTCTCCTCCGCATTAATTTCACCGCATTAATTGTGATTAGTATATAAAGGGGGAGAGGCCTCTTTGTAATCCACACTTTCACCTTTCTTCTTCTTCTTCTCAGTGATTTCCGGCAAATACTCCCCTTTTCAGGCAAGCATTTTCCCGAAATCACTTTCTTCTTTCTGCAAAATGTCTTCTCATGATGCTGAAGCTGTAGCCGACGATAGGAGTACTGCTGGCGAGTGCCAGTGTGCTCTACCTGTCGATCAGTACCAGTACATCGTCAGGAAGTTCATGCTTGAGTCTCTTGAGCCTGAGTTTCCTGAATCCCACCAGACTGTGTACGATGCCCCCAGTGGCAAGATCGGGGTATATGCTGCATTCTTTGTTTATGGGAACCTTAGGTTCCCATTGACAAAGTTTGTGTACCGTGTCCTGGAGAGGCACGGTGTGCACCTGACCGAGGTGCATCCGATGGCGATTGCCAAGGTCCGGCACTTCGAGTGGGTGTGCCGGATTCTGGGTATTGAGCCCTACGTGGACCGCCTGATGACCTTCTATACTTGGAGGTGCGTCCAGGGGTGGTACACCTTGACAACCCGTATTAAGGGTTTGAAGATCTGCGTGACCGAGCGCAGTCTCCGATCGTGGAAGCGGGAGTTCTTCTACATCTCTGCCCGCGCCATCCCCATTGCCATGAAGTTTAAGAAGGGTCAAGCGCTTCCGAGCCTTCACGCTTCCAGTTACCAGGAGGCGGAATGGTTCGTGAAGATATCCCGGGTCCAATCTCCGGTTTACCGGTTTGCGGAGTCCGGGATGGTGATGCTGGGGATGAGCCGGGTATGGAAGGAGGCGTCTCGGTTTCCCATCCTTCTCGAATACGGTTTGAACTCTATTCCTTATGGTATGTCTTGTCTTTCTTGCTGATATTAGTTTGTCTTCTAACTGTTTCTTTTCTTTCAGAGGGGAATGACTTGGAGTCGCTCCTGTACCCGCGGGAAGCTGACGGTCCAGTGCGGGTGGGCACTCGTGCTCTGGACGACAATGAGTTGCCCATCCTGGAGCAAACGGCGGATCGGTTTGTGGAGGTCTATCCGCCGGGCCAAGAGATCCTGAGCCATCGGCGGCCAGGTAAGGCGATATTCTATCCTCAACCCCTCAATGCTGTACCTGCTGCTGGATTTCCTTACATCCTGTCTTCTTCTGAGGAATCCGCAGATGGTCCTCCCCTTGTGCGGAAGAATAAGGCTGCCGGAGGGAAAGGAAAGAAGGTGGCCTCCACGGCTGATCCGGTGCTTCTATCTGACACCGAGTCAGGTAGTGAAGAGGTGGCGGGGAACCCCGGTGGTGAGAAGACCACTGCTCCGGAGGCTACGACTGTTACCTCCGGAGAACCAACGACGACGGTGACCGGCGTCAAGAGACCGGCCCCATCGGGCTTGTCCCCGCCCGTCCGTACGTTCAGGCTCAAGAAAACCCGTAAGTACAAACATCCTTATCCTTGTAGATTTTACTAAATTTATTTAAACACTTATCTTCTTGTGCAGGCGTGGATGTTGACGCATTCCAGGGTGAAGTACCGAGTAGTACCTCTCCGCCGATGACGGTAGGCTTGGTCAGCCTACCTGAGGCGTCGACCCAGGCGCCTGCGCCTGGTCCCGCTGGTTCAGTTGCTCACTCTGAGCCGACTGTTCCAGCCGAGTTTACGCCACCCGCCGGCCGTGAGTGCGATTTTTACGGCGTCCTTCACCGAACCGGCGGTTACGATTGCTGCGGATTCTGCGGCAGCGACTGCGGCGGCTGCCACCATGCCCCCGCCACCGGCACCGATGGCCGGCCCATCAGGTACGCATGGGAGTACTCGCCAGTCTTTGCCACCTTCCCATCTGCCTGACCTTTTGGATGGTTTCCTTTGGGTTCAGGTGATGGATTCGGCGGTTATCGGCCTGTTATAGACCCTACAGGTGCGTAGGGTTCCTTTGGCCCTTTTTAACTTATTTTTATCATCTTTTCCTAACTGCTTTTTTGTTTTTTGCAGTGTCGGATTCCAATGAAGTGTATGTTCCGCGATGGAACATACGCCGAGGAACAACCCTTCGCACCCCTGTGGAGTGCGTGGAATGGGCTCGCCACGCTGCTCCCCATGGTGCGTTGGGGGAAGCCATGGCTAGCTACCAGGAGGGTAGGCTAACCAATGAGCTTCGGGTTCTCCAAGCCCGGATGCAGCCGCGCGTCGAGCTGCTTTGTCGTGAAAATGACAAGTTGAAAGCAGCTCGCGCCAAGGACGTATCTCAGGCGCGGGCTCTTCGGGAGGAGAACCAACGGTTGGCCGCAGCTGCTGCGGAGAAGGAGAAGGCCTTCAAGGCCCTCGAGGTTGAAGTTCAAGCGCGACTCGAGGCCCGCTCCAAGGCTGCCCAAGCTGTTAACGAACAGCTTCGGCTGACTAAGGAGACTGCGAGGAACGCAACTGAGAGGGCCACCAAGGCTGAGGCCGTTGCTGAGCCTTTACGCGTGGAGAACGAGGAGCTCAAGGCCAAATTAGAGGCTCTCCAACGTGCTCATGATGCCTTGGCCATGGAAGATGCCAAGAAGCTCCAAGAGATCCTGGACCAGAGGGGCGTGCTTGACCACACCGAGCGGAAGCTTATGGGCGTTGAAGAGGCTGCTGCAAAGGAAGTGCAACTTGCCAACCTCAATAAAAGCGAAGCCGAACGCGCCTGCACCCAAGCCCTGGTTGCCAAGGAATGGCTTCTTCGAGAAGCGTTGCCTCAGGTATTTTAGCTTTACGTCTTCACGCTTTCCTTTGTTCATAGAAAAGGTGTTTGACACTTGTATTTTCTTTGTAGGTTGTGCATCGGGTCTTCTCAGAGACATCCTACGACGATGCTATGAGTGCAGCCCTCAATGCTTCTCACGAGGATGGGGAACGGGCTGGCTTCCTGCTTGGTCTAGGGTTCGTTGAGAAAGGCTTCCCGCCTTCCAACTTCCCTTTATACAATGTTGATACTGAAGCCATATATGACCAGGCAGTAAATCAATACGCCGCCTTCCCGCATCCAGTGGTGGAGAAGGTGAACCAAGTAGCTGCTGCTGATGATGGGTTAGCTGTCCTTAAAGCCTTCCTCGAACCGCCTCGTTCTTCTGATGGAGCGGGTCCAAGTGGAGGCGGCCCTGAGGCTTGATCCTGAAGATCCCTTCCCATTGCTAGGATAGTCTTGTACGGATGTATTTATTTTTCTTTTCGTAGGCGGGTAGTTACCCGGCCATTCTTGTAATAATTCATTTGTGAAATATTAATCCTTTTGCGTATAAGATTGTTATTTCCTTCTTTGGGTTCCTTGCTTTATAAACTTATGACTTGCATATTTAGTTTAAATTAGCAATTTTCCAAGTGTTTAGAATAAGTTAACCTGTTGAACGTGGTTGATAATGGGTTAAAGTTTTGCTTCCTCTTTCGTGATTGTGCGGTTAGAACCGTCACTTGCACTTAGTAGGATGGCTAAACTTTAACCTACATCTGACCTGCGTGTAGGTTTTCCTCATCTTTTGAGGATAAGTTAACCTTTGAACGTGGTTGATAATAGGTGTGAAGTTTTGCTTCCTCTTTCGTGATTGTGCGGGTAGAACCGTCACTTGCACTTAGTAGGATGGCAAAACTTTACCCTTATCTGACCTGCGTGTAGGTTTTCCTCATCCTTTGAGGATAAGTTAACCTTTGAACGTGGTTGATAATAGGTGTGAAGTTTTGCTTCCTCTTTCGTGATTGTGCGGGTAGAACCGTCACTTGCACTTAGTAGGATGGCAAAACTTTACCCTTAACTGACCTGCTTGTAGGTTTTCCTCATCCTTGAGGATAAGTTAACCTTTGAACGTGGTTGATAATAGGTGTGAAGTTTTGCTTCCTCTTTCGTGATTGTGCGGGTAGAACCGTCACTTGCACTTAGTAGGATGGCAAAACTTTACCCTTATCTGACCTGCGTGTAGGTTTTCCTCATCCTTTTTAAGAATTGTTTTGAACCGTTCGACGCGCGGTTGTCAATAGGTTAGTGTTCAGTTTCCTTTAATGATTCATGCGGATAGACCGGCACTTTCATTTGATGGGATAATTGAACTCCTCCCCTTCAACTGACCTGCGTGAAGGTTTGCCACGTTATTGGGTTCGTGCGGGTAGGACCGCCTTCCCACGCAACGACTTCACGTAATGTGTGCCGTCACCAGTGTTGCATAGTTTAACCGTTCGACGCGCAGTTGTTGATAGGTTTTTATTCAGTTTCCTCGTTATGATTGGTGCGGATAGACCGGCACTTTCATTTTTGGGTGCTGAACTTTTTCCCCTTCAACTGACCTGCGTGAAGGTTTGTCACGTTATTGGGTTCGTGCGGGTAGGACCGCCTTCCCACGCAATGACTTCACGTAATTATGCGGTGAAAACCGGCATATTAGTGCTCAGAAAAGTATAAATGTAAAATCATCAGCTTCGATGTTCTTAAAGAGAATCATTTCCATTAGAAGTGGCTCTTGGCCTTTTCTTTACAAATTGGAATTGATTTACATGCAAACTGTGTAAATGAGCTCCCTTCCATGTTGTTGGGATGGGAGTGCCATCGAGCCGATACGCACCTGGTTCGGGATCTCGTTCTTTACGCAGCATGTAGTCTCGATGTTGAAGCCAGAATTTTGCTTCGTGTTTTCCCCAGTTGGGGTTCTATACGCATCCGCCTGCTCAGCCTTTATTGCGCCACGAGGTGCGCGAGCGTCCCATCTCTGACAAATGCTTCGACCATGTCTTTTACGTCTGTGCATTCTTCAGTGTTGTGGCCTTTTGTCTTGTGAAAGTCACAGTATTTGCTCCGATCAGCATCGTGACGATGTCGGATTATTGGAGGCTTTGGCCACGGGAGCTCTTCAGTGGCGAATATCTCAGTGACGCTCTTGGTGAGTGGCGTCCATCTGGAGTTCCGGTGTGGATGTACATTATCCCTTCCGCCCAATCGATGTTGCAAGCCGGATGAGGTGTCAAAGTTTACCCTTGACTGCCAAATGCCTAGCTTCCGCTTTTTATTTAATCGGGCGGTGAGGACGTTGTCTTCTCTCGTTTTCTGAGTGTAGAGGTTTGTGCTCTGGGGGAGATCTCTACCCAGTTGCTTCTCCGTTTCCGCATAGCGTTTTGCTGCTGTCATGATGGCATCCCATGTGGATGGCATGCCATCTTTACCCGTTAGGGTGCGGATGAGCTCTGGGTCATGCGCGCCCTGGATGAAGGCAGCGCGAACAAGATCTTCGCTGATATTGCCCAAACTTAGCTTCTTTGAGTTGAAGCGAGTGATGAAGTTTGGCAGAGATTCATCTTCTTCTCGTATGCATTTGAGGATTGTCCATTGCTCCTCGGTATACTTCCGTTGCTGGCTGAAGTGTTGGCTAAACTTCTGCTGGAAGTCTGCCCAGTCGTAGATGTGGTTGACCGGTAGACGATCAAACCAAGCTCTAGCAGCCCCAACAAGCGTCATTTGGAACATGTAGCACCACGTGGGTTCCGTCCAATTGCTGACGGTTGCCCCCGCTATGAACCTGTTCAAATGATCGTCTGGATCGGATATACCGTCATATGTGCCTATGTTAGGCATTTGTTTGGCACTCTTTGGGGCGATTGCTTCCGCAATGTCCCTTGCAAACTTGGACGTTCCTGCATTTGCAATGTTTGGTCTGAACGTTTTGGAGAAGTCTCGTGGACTTCCACCTATGCTTTTTGGTTTGAAGGCTTGTCCAAAATGCCTTTTCGGTTGGGATTCCATTTCCTTACGCTTCCCTTTTGCCCTATGGCGAGGGTTCGCGTCGGAGTCGGATTCCTCCGAGTCATCCTCCCAGTATTCGAATTCGTCGGCCTGTTGTATGGAACGCAAGCGTTCGTCCAACTCAGCCTGGAATTCCTTTTGTCGTGCCTCCGCCCATGCCTTAACTTCATCGAGAGTTTGGCGGGGGAGTCTTCGTTTCTCAAACTGGGTATCAGTGGATCCCAGTAGGCGATCATTTACTGCACTTGCCCCAGCTTGAGTAGCTGGGGTAGTGTTCGTAAAATTTACTTCACTTGCCCCGGCTTGGGTAACCGGGGTAGTGTTTGTAAAAACTGTGTTACCGGTATTCACCCCAGTAGCTGGGGTTGTGGTTACCGGAATTTCTCTAACCATCTTTGTAGAAAGTTTGAAAAAACTGGAGATAAAGTTCTAGCTTTATGCACGGATGGCGCCAATGAAGAAACACTAACCGGACCCCAGACAGATTACTGGTAACCTGGGGGTTGGAGAGATGTTTCCCACGAGGGGTTAGACCCTTGGAAGATGGTTCTTCTGATAACCTGCAAAACAGACACCGTGAGCTCGTCACTGAGAAGGGGGGGGGGGGGTTCCTCCTTGTGACCACCCTCCGGCGTGAGAATCAGACTAGATTGCTCTTTAAATATAAAAGTATATTAAGAGATTGCTAGAGCAGATATCAGGTATAATATGATGATAATGCAGTAAGATATGATAAGATGAGATGGTCATACCATTTGTGGTATTTATAGCCGAAGGTAGGTTTCCAAAGAGGTATGGCCGGCTGCAACAGTGTTCCTGTTCCACCAACAGTAGCCTACGCACGTGCCCTGCTGGTAGTTGGTGGGTAGGTAGCGGCTGATAGCGACCAGGCCTGCTGTATACTATTCCTGTTCCACCAACTGACGGCTACGCACGTGGTATGGCAGTAGTTGGTGAGTAGGCAGCGGCTAATAGTGACATACAGTGCAGGAGCATGCTGCTCGCCATACTGTTGTCAATAAGCTGTCGTATCTTTAGTCAGATCTTTTTCCCATACCTCGTCAGGTACAGTACAGAAGATCTTCCTGTATCGTACGGACTGGCTTATTTGGGCGGGAGTATTCCCCCTCCCGCCCTTGTGCGGGATAGTTCTCGGCTTCGCTCATTCCTTCAGGTGACACTGAGTGATTGAGAGCTAAGTGCCTTGTGCGTGTAGCCCTGCTGCGCGGGTGGCCTTCCCTGATGGCTTGTATCCGAGGCTGCGGGGACAGGCGGAGTCCTTCACCATCGGGAGGCATTTCCTGCGGGACCAGCTTGCGTACTGCGCGTAAGGACGTCACGTCTCTGAGCATGGTTGGTCCTGCGGATCCAGTTGGTTTCTGCGCAGACGTCCCTCTTCAAGGTGAGTCTTGCGGGTCCAACTAGGCTCTGCTGGGACCTACCTCTTCAGTAATCAATCACTCAATCAGGTCAAACGACTCGACCACCATGCTATCTTTGATTAACATTTTTAAAAGTATAGAATAACAAAAATAGTCCTTTATGTTTGAATGTTTTTTCAGTTGACGTCATTTAGAAAAAGGAAAACATACTTCATGTTTTAAATCTTTATCACGTTACGTCCTTTGATACTAACTCTGTTAATTTTTTGCGTTAAATCTGGTTATGTGCAACACACATAATGGTAGTTTGGTCATTTTACATATATATATATATAAAGAAATAAATATATTTAAATATTTATTTAATAAAGCTAGTTCAGTGTTTGAAATATTTAATTATATTTATCCTCTTCCGACTCAAGGTCATCACCACCATCGTTTAAAGCCATCCCAACCAGTTCAAGGCCGCCACCACCATAATCAGCCATCGCCGCTCTCTCCATACTTTTTCCTCAACAAACCCCCACAACCACACAACCGCAATCAACTAACACTATCTACCCACAATCGACAAAGATCTGAAAACTCATCACTACACCATCGATCGGCAACCCAAATTAGCGCTAATTCATCAGAGCCGCCAAGTTTGGTTATTACATAACGCAACATTGGTGGTGGTTAGTGGGTCCGGTCGAGCCAAGAGCCACTCACGGTGACAGAGACGGTGGTGACTTAGGTTTCTGATGTTGCCACCATTGCTCTCTCTTCCCTATCTCTCTATTCCTCCTTCCATAACATCACCGGTCAAGACCGCCGCCACCACCGCGGCCTCAACTCTACATAAAACAAACATCTTTCTTCCAAAGCTACCCCTAATTAGGTTCGAAAAACGAGCCGTTAACTCCAACCCCAAAAACCTACCAACCATTTTCCAGTGGTATTGTCAAAACCTACAAGCAAAGATAGAACTCAGATCCGACTTCACAATGATTTGGAGCTATCAATTTGAAGGAAATCAAACTCAAATCTCTCTTTGGCTCGAAACCCAAGTCATCGACGGAGAGGATTGTCAGGGAAGAAACACGGTTACTATCATGCATTATTAAAAGTGAACTGATACCAATCATGCATTATTAAAAGTGTCGATATCTATTAATTAAATTTCGAAATAACAATTATCCATACAAAATTTAAATACACAAGTACATATATAAATCAATTACAATATGTCTCATTAAGTTTTTCTCTTAGCATAAATCCTTAAGTGATCTTGTACTTCACATCAAACGAACACCTGCATATGCGTTGAAAATAATATAGTTTTGTCATCACAAGGTTGAGTGAGCAACACACCAGTTTGAAGGTTCATATAGAAAAATAAGTATTTGCAACAAGTCGTATGAGTATAGCAAATTAAATAAATGAGCAAGTATAACTGAGATGTAGAGAAGCACAAGGCCATAACGACTGGCGTTATGATCATACTAGACTGAGATTATGTTGGACTTCTCCGAATGCGAAAGCATACAAAGCAAATAAGCACATAAACAAGTAAGGTATAAGTTGTTAACACATAAGACAAAGTTGGAGTTTAAAGTATAAGTATATAATGAGAAATATATTTACGCATATGTCCCCAAAACGTGAGAAAAGAAGTAAAATAAGGTAATGTGGTACTCACCTTAATGACGAACAAAGGTGACTGGAACTAATAAGAATGCGGGAATCACGCGTGGACGTTAAAGCCTAATAAAGAACAAAGAGAAGTACGGATACGCTAAGTAAAGCATAAAATTGATTATGAAGACTCGATAGTCAATATTAAATTAATATTATAAATACAATAATATAATATTATATATAAAGATTTATTATTTAGAATAATTAGTTTGATTATAAAACATATCTTGAATATATTGTTTTTAGTTTTAATAAATATAAGAAATATATAGTTTACTTGATTTTATATTTATAAAATTTTTAAATTATTATATACTTATATATATATATACACGTATATACACGAAAACGAGAGTTAATACAAAGTATGTTTTTGTTATAATAAACTCGATTAGTTATTATTATTATTTATATAAAGGTTAAAGGTTTAAAATAAAATAAAACAAGAAAAACCCGAAAAAAACGGGGTGGCAAAGAGTCGAACCCGCGACCCCGCCCCCAAATAGACATATGATAACCAGTTGGGCTATCCAGAACTTGCAGTTAAGATCCAGCTGTTTAATCTATAAACACAATCGGAAAAATGAACGAATTTTGCTTAAGAACCGTAGCTTTTTGATATGATTAAACCAGTTGTAATTAACCAAAACAATCTTAGGGCTTTTGATAATCGCAACATCGCGATCACGATGAACTAACCAATTACCTCGAAAAGCGATCGGAGATGGGTGCTTAGAGTGCAACAGTTGTCGGCCAAAATGGGTTACAAAACACGATCAACGGAGGAATGATAATATAATTGCGTATAGGGTTAAGGATGGCGACAGTCTGAGGAAGGTAGGTGTGAGTTTAATTGCGTTTATGAGATCGTTTATATAGAAAACGAGATTAGGGTTTTTCGGCTAGGTGTTAACAAGGAAGAACGAGTCAACAGGGTCTAATTAGTTCAATTACATTAACGGTGATGCCGCAAATCATGCACGAAACTGATTTCCTTAATCAAAAGTTGGTTATAAACGATTTTGGCACGTTAATTTCTTGATTGATTGATCGCGGATTACTTTTATTGATTATGGGTCGAGTTTGGTAAAAGGGTATCCAAGTTGATAATATGGGTTATAATAATATCTACAGATTGGACCCTGGGGTTTAAGTATGGACACAAAATAGGATAAACTATATAGTATGGGCTAAAAGTGTAAAAGCGTTAAAAGATATATTTATTAATATTTAAATATTAATAAAACAGACAAACTAATTCGATAAACGCAATACTTTTAAATAAAAATAACCCGAACACTGAATCGAGTCGGGTATTTAATAAAAATATAAATTTTAAAAAAACCTGAATTGTTACAGTCTCCCCTACCTTAGGGAATTTCGTCCCGAAATTAAGGAATACCATAACAACATCATTAAATAAAAATACATAATATAGAACCTTAGATAGTTGAAGTAACGCTCCAAATGAAAATTCGATAAGGGCACTTCTATATAGGATGTACCAGCGGCGTATCCACCATGTCCTTATCATATTTGCATTCGTACCGTTATCTCAACTACTTACAGTTCAAGTTTATGACACACAATTATTCGGATCATGATTTCCATGCGAGGACTTTGGTAATTACGTATGCATCCATAATTACTTAGATCGTCGGATGGTCCACATGACTCGTCCCATTGTGTGGGTTGCACAATTTTAAGTAAAACATGATTGTGAGGAACAAAAATTTTAAAGAGTTTTAATTAGAAAATCACAAGTGTATAAAACAATTCCAAAAGTTGCGGTGGGATTTTATTAAGACATCGCAAAATATAAGTATTTGAAGAAACATCACTTATTAAAGGTAAAATAAATAGAATAAACGTAAAGTTTGATAAACAATCTATTTAAACAAAAAGGAACTTTATTCATGAGATATATTATAAAAGATAAATAGTTCCTATGAGAAATAATCCAATGACATATAGAGGCGTTACAATAATTAAGAAAAGACAAAATAATCAGGATAGATAAAGGAAACGACAAAGGTCTTCACGTTCGTTGAGTAGTTTAGTTGACTTGACTTGGAGTACCATGAGGAGTTGCAGGAGTAGGAGCAGTTGAGGTAGACTGGCTTGGAATAGCTTGAATAGGTTGAGCTTGCATAGTAGGGGCTTGAGCAAAGTAGGCTTGGTACGCTTGAGCTTGGGGGTGCGGAGCTTGATAGTATTGGGTTAGGCAAGGTTGACTTGGATTGATGGAAGGAGCTTGCAGGACATGAGGTGGTTGAGTTTGAATTTGGTGAGCATGGGTCAAGTAGTAAGGTGTAGTCATAGCTTGGGCTTGATGGGCATGGATAATTTGAGGGCACGTATTACGAAGATGGTTTGTGTCTCCATATTGATAGCAAGCACGGGTATTGGGAGTACTGGGTTGAGCATGTGAGGTGGCTTGTGCATTAAGCGGGATGCGGCAAGTGTTAGCAAGGTGGCCATAAAGGTTGCTGTAACGCCCCGTTACCGGTAGCCCTACTTTGGTGTTGGATTTACTCATAAACGCAGTTCTAAATATCAGAGTTAATTAAAACATTCGCGGAATATTAAAACTTCAACCATAATATAATACATAACCTTCAAATCTTGTCTTATAAAACATTCATAGTCATTTAAAAGAAAACATAGTCTTTAAAACATCACAACATTTCTTCGAGATGCCAGTCTCTTCGATTTCATGCCATGTGTCTTCAATCACGCGAGCTGCCTCAACCTATTTGCATGCGTGCATACTAAAAGTCAGCTACGCTGAGTGAGTTCTAGTTAATCACATCACTTACTTTACATACACATATACGTGCCCGAGGGTACGTATTACATACTTAACCTGTCCATCAATCATCATACGCAATCATAACTAGCCTTACGTTATAAAGAGCATTCGCCCTACATACCTCGGATATTATTAGGGTCCGGTACCCTTCATCCTCGGATATTATTAGGGTCCGGTACCCTCTATCCTCGGATATTATTAGGGTCTGGTACCCTTTCTTCCATACCACCTTAACATACTTTCTATATACATAATCGTAAGTTTGACACATACATACATCATTCATTCTTCATATTACAACATACATATAACATCAACCATTTTCTGGCAGTACATGCAATTCCGAAGATCGTTCATGTACCGGCAAGAAACCATTCATACATTTCACATAATACATATATGGCATACACTTATCACTTAGGATAAGTGTATTAACTAATCACATCGAGTATGCACACAACCCTGAAAACGTAACAAGGAATGGGGCTAGAAACTCACCTGAAGTCGGTTACATTCGCCGTTAATAGTTATTCTCTTCTTTAGCTATGCGCGACTAACTGTATAACAATTACTCGTATCAATTAACTATCACTACTTATATCGCCTTTCTAGTCTTAAGGATTACCCTCAAAGAACGGGGGTTCGGGGGCAGCGCCCCTGGCAGCGGGGTCTAGGGGCGGCAGCCCCTAGCAGGGTCCAAGGGGCAGAGCCCCTGGCTGGGGTCGAGCTGCCAGGTCAGCTTGGAAAAATTTTATTTCCACTAACTGTCGTAACACATTTTCCATTAAGATTTTGAATTATTACTTAATTTGCTAATTCAAAAGTTCAAGGGCTTAATTGCAATTAATTCATTCTTTTTCTAAGTTCAGGGACCATTCTGTCATTTTATTAAACTTTAATTCGTTATCTAGTTATCAGATTCTTTATTCAGTCTTTTAATGAATGGGAGTTCATAGCGAATTAACTATTATAACGAATCTGGCTTTGTAACGAATCAAGCATTATAACGAACTGGTCCTTATGAAGAATTGGACCCTTTCATGAACTGGTCCATATAGCGAGTTGGGCCTTAACGAACTGATCCTTATACAAACTAGACCTTAGCGATTTGGTCCATCTAATTCGTTTTCTCTTTTAACAAACTGGTCATAACGAATCAAAGGTAATTCGTTACCCTTTTCCCCTAACGAATCAAAGACGAACTAAAGCTAGTTCGTCGTGCTCCCTTATGCGAATTAACTAACGAATCACCCTTCAATTCGTTAAGTTCCCATAACGAACTAGGGTTAGGTCAGGGAATGTCAGAACATTCCCTGACATTATCTACCTCGTATTAACTTTTCCGGCGCCGCCGCCGGAAAGACGCCGAAAAACCGCGAACACGTCGGAAAAACTAGTTTTAACTCGTTTTTCACCGTTTTTCGTCCCGTTCGATCCAGATCTGAGCTAGGGTGACCCCTAAGCTCATCATAGGTTCGGTTTATACCCGATTCCACCCGGATCTCGTGACTTAAACAGTTTAACGGTGTCGGCTCGTCGTTTCGTGACTATATCTAACGGGTTAAGCTCATATAATATTAAACTATCATTATCTCGGATCGGTGCTCGGATTCTTTCTTGGTTTCGACTAGAGAAGGAGAGAACTAGAGAGAGATCTTAAGTGTGTGTTTTGGTGGTGTATGGAATATGTGTAAATGAGGAATTAAATGGTGATTAAGGGTTTATATATTTAGGGATCATGGGCTCAAGCCCATGGACTCTCCTTCTTTCTTTCATAACCCAAGTCCATAACCCATACCCATTTACCCAACACCAGCCCAACTCATATTCTATTTTCCTAAACCGATAACGACCCACTATAAAATAGACGAAATTTACTTTATTATTATAACTGAAAGTAGGATGTTACAGTTGCACTGGGTGCATAGTCGGCAAGGGGTTTAGGGAGAGTGATGAAAGCTACACTTAGCACATAGGGGATAAGGACCAAGGTAAGCCTTCTTGTTTGGGGTAGTTTGGTTTTGGTCAGGAGGAGGTTGGTTATTGGGATGATTAACGGCATAGGCTTTACGCTTGTTGTTGTGGGTGTTGTTGCGGTGATTGTTGTTGGAAGGCTTAGTCTCAGCTTCAGCATCAGAAGAGGAGTCGGTCTTAGTCTTGTCGGGAGTAGGCTTGGAATCCTTGCGAGACAAGGTTCCATCCCTAACATGACTATCGGTGAGAGAGGCAGCTAGGTCCATCGCCTCACCAATGGTTAACGGGTTAAGACTCATCACAGCACCACGGAAAATGATCGGAAGACCGCGAATGTACTTCTGAATACCACGAGTCTCGGGGGTTACCAAATGGGGCACAATACGGCTAAGCTCGCGGAACCGGTTAGAGTAGGCGGAGTTATCCCTACCAATCTGCTTAAGTTCCTAGAATTCGGCTTCAAGTCTTTGCAGCTCATGTTCCGGGCAAAACTCTTTCTTCATTGCTTACTTAAGTTCCTCCCAAGGCATGGATACAACCAAGTCAGACCCTTGGTCATTCCTCAGGGCATTCCACCAGATAACGGCTCGACCCTCAAACTTGCTCGATGCGAACTTAGTCCTTTTGGCGTCCGTACATTCACAGTGGATGAAAATATTTTCCATCTCTTCAAACCATTGCAGCAATTTGGTGGCGTTTTCCTCACCAAGAAAGGATGGGGGTTTAGTGCTCAGGAAGTTGTGGAATTCAGAATTGTTTGATGCGGCCGAAGTAACAGATACATTGGAGTTGAGGCTTTGGATTTGAGTGATGATTGTGGGCATTGCGGCAGCAAACTCCTTTGTGATTCTAGCAGCCAAGCGGCGATTACGTGAACCGGATGAACGTTGGTGACGACGGTGATTTCTTAGTGACGACATTCTATAGGGATCAAAAATGAGGATTTGTAAGATGAAGGATAAATTGAGGAAATCATAAGAATAGTAAAATGTTTAATTATGCGAAAATAATAATGTTGTCTTAAGAAGTGAGGGGATTTGCACCACAAAGATTAAATGTAAAAGATTATAAGATGAGGGGGTACATTGCGTAAATAGTTTTTAAATGATGTAATCAATAAGTTTAATGTGTGATGACTACATAAGGAGTTAAGTCAATTTAAAATTTATTTGTTTAAGTTAAATTTAGAATAAACCAATGAAATATATATTGTGTGTTGGCCTCCCATGAGCTTTCCATGGCAATTTGAATGGCCCAACGAAACTAACGATTAAAAGCAACTGAGTTGGACATCCCATGAGCGTTACATGGCAATTTGATTGTCCCAACTAATTAACGAATTAACAATGCAATGAAGTGTGTCGACCCAATGAGCGTTACATGACGTTTTAACCGACCAAACTAAATAACGAATTATCAAAATAAAATTTGGGTAGTTGGAGTATCTCGTGAATCACCACATATGATGACTCCAACAAAAACGTGAAACAAAGTAAAAAATGAATAGTCGGGATTCCCGACTAACCATTTAAAATAACGTAAAAACCATAATAGGAAGGTTACCGAATTTAAGCTACGAACCACCGTGAATTCGGTTTAAAAATATTATAAGGAATGCAACCAGTAATGTGGTCACGATTGACAGCTTAGGGTGTCAGTCATATGACATTTATGGGTCTCGCTCGGGTCCATAGGGTTGAGTACCGTGGTCAGGTTATCACCCAGGTAAAGAATAGCGTCTTACCTTTGGTTCTTGGAACCGTTTTGCTAGTGCCCAACTCACAGTTTCTCTCCCTTTTTTCATTTGTGATAGGGACATGCCACATAACTTTGCCCTAAGGTGAACGACCAAAAACAACAGGTGGGATTTCTTAAGGAATTTTCCGAAAATAAAAGCAATCTAATTTTCGAAAAGTTTTCTATTAATGTTGAGGCATAGCCTCGGAATTGTGTGTGCGTGTGTGCTTAATAGTACAATAGATAATAAAAAAATAATTATCAAAGAAACCTGTAAACAATTTAATTTGAACACATAAAGGTAAACAGATTGGCACGTATAGCGCTCCTAAACATGTGTCTAAGGCAATTTCTAACGACCTATCTTAAACATTCAGCTCTGATACCAATATGTCACACCCCAACCTATGGCGGAACTGCTGGGGCGTGAACTGATTATCACAGCTCTCAAGGTTACTATCATGCATTATTAAAAGTGTCGATATCTATTAATTAAATTTCCAAATAACCATTATCCATACAAAATTCAAATACACAAGTACATATATCAATCAATTACAATATGTCTCATTAAGTTTTTCTCCTAGCATAAATCCCTAAGTGAGCTTGTACTTAACATCAAACGAACACTTGCATATGCGTTGAAAATAATATAATTTTGTCAACACAAGGTTGAGTGAGCAACACACCAGTTTGAAGGTTCATATAGAAAAATAAGTATTTGCAACAAGTCGTATGAGTAAAACAAATTAACCAAATGAGCAAGTATAAATGAGATGTCGAGAAGCACAAAGCTATAACGACTGGCGTTATGATCTACTAGACTGAGATTATGTTGGACCTCTCCGAATGCGAAAGCATACAAAGCAAATAAGCACATAAACAAGTAAGGTATAAGTTGTTAACACATAAGACAAAGTTGGAGTTTAAAGTATAAGTATATAATGAGAAATATATTTACGCATATGTCCCCAAAACGTGAGAAAAGAAGTAAAATAAGGTAATGTGGTACTCACCTTAATGACGAACAAAGGTGACTGGAAATAATAAGAATGCGGGAATCACGCGTGGACGTTAAAGCCTAATAAAGAACAAAGAGAAGTACGGATACGCTAAGTAAAACATAAAATTGATTATGAAGACTCGATAGTCAATATTAAATTAATATTATAAATACAATAATAAAATATTATATATAAAGATTTATTATTTAGAATAATTAGTTTGATTATAAAACATATCTTGAATATATTGTTTTTAGTTTTAATAAATATAAGAAATATATAGTTTACTTGATTTTATATTTATAAAGTTTTTAAATTATTATATACTTATATATATACACGTATATACACGAAAACGAGAGTTAATACAAAGTATGTTTTTGTTATAATAAACTCTATTAGTTATTATTATTATTTATATAAAGGTTAAAGGTTTAAAATAAAATAAAACAAGAAAAACCCAAAAAAAACGGGGTGGCAAAGAGTCGAACCCGCGACCCCTGCCCCCACATAGACATATGATAACCAGTTAGGCTATCCAGAACTTGCAATTAAGATCCAGCTGTTTAATCTATAAACACAATCGGAAAATGAACGAATTTTGCTTAAGAACCCTAGCGTTTTGATTTGATTAAACCAGTTGTAATTAACCAAAACAATCTTAGGGCTTTTGATAATCGCAACATCGCGATCACGATGAACTAACCAATTACCTCGAAAAGCGATCGGAGATGGGTGCTTGGAGTGCAACAGTTGTCGGCCAAAATGGGTTACAAAACACGATCAACGGAGGAATGATATAATTGCGTATAGGGTTAAGGATGGCGACAGTCTGAGGAAGGTAGGTGTGAGTTTAATTGCGTTTATGAGATCGTTTATATAGAAAACGAGATTAGGGTTTTTCGGCTAGGTGTAAACAAGGAAGAACGAGTCAACATGGTCTAATTAGTTCAATTACATTAACGGTGATGCCGCAAATCATGCACGAAACTGATTTCCTTAATCAAAAGTTGGTTATAAACGATTTTGGCATGTTAATTTCTTGATTGATTGATCGCGGATTACCTTGATTGATTATGGGTCGGGTTTGGTAAAAGGGTATCCAGGTTGATGATCTGGGTTATAATAATATCTACAGATTGGACCATAGGGTTTAAGTATGGACACAAAATAGGATAAACTATATAGTATGGGCTAAAAGTGTAAAAGCGTTAAAGATATATTTATTAATAATTAAATATTAATAAAATAGTCAAACTAATTCGATAAACGCAATACTTTTAAATAAAAATAACCCGAACACTGAATCGAGTCGAGTGTTTAATAAAAATATAAATTTTAAAAAAACCTGAATTGTTACAGGCCGGTCGAGCCAAGAGCCACTCACGATGACGGAGACGGTGGTGACTTAGGTTTCTGACGTCGCCACCATTGCTATCTCTTCCCTATATCTCTATTCCTCCTTCCATAACATCACCGGTCAAGATCGCCGCCACCACCGCGGCCTCAACTCTACCTAAAACAAACATCTTTCTTCCAAAGCTACCCCTGATTAGGTTCGAAAAACGAGCCGTTAACTCCAACCCCAAAACCCTACCATCCATTTTCCAGTGGTATTGTCAAAACCTACAAGCAAAGATAGAACTCAGATCCGACTTCACATTGATTTGGAGCTATCGATTTGAAGGAAATCAAACTCAAATCTCTCTTTGGCTCGAAACCCAAGTCATCGACGGAGAGGATTGTCAGTGAAGAAACACGGATATACTCCCCTTAACGGGTCCTAGATCCAATGAGTCCACAGGGTAGGCTACAATAACAACCAACACGATATGAGCTCAATCTCCCAAAGCCCAGTGACAGAAACCTGCAAAACAAACACCGTGAGCTCGTTACGGGAGGGACAGGGGGGTCTTCCCGTAACCACCCTCCGGCGTGAGAATAAGTACCGTTCTAAGGAAGAGAAAGTACTTAAGTAATTAGAGTAGATAGTGGGGAGTGAATGACTACCTCATGCAGATTGTGAAGGTATTTATAGCCGAAGAGTGTGGGAATGTGATTGGGCCAGATGTCCCTTTCTAGAAGATGCTCCTGTAATCGTTTGGACACGTGCCTATAATAGGTTGAGCTATACGTCCCATGTGCATGGTTATAACAACCTGGACACGTGTCTCTCTATGATAGGACGAGATAACCCTGGCCATGTGCACGGTTATAACAACCTGACCAGCTGTCCTTCATTCATTGGTTGATGGGTCACATATTCTCCAAGAAAGGATCCTGGTAATTCTTCTAGAAGGTAATTAGTTAATTACAACTGTCCTTGGCATTGCCTTCCGGTCATCTTAGCGGGTGAATATGCTACCACGCGGATGACTTCTGAGGGTGTCTGGATGCTTCCGCGCATGGTCCTGAGTACGCATCGTTGTTCTTCATTGAGAGAGTTATGCAGGTGATCCATATGTCACGCGGATGGCATATGAGGGGCTTCCCTCTGACCCGCGGGTGATACTTACGAGTATTTGAGTCTTTTTGATACCCTATCTCTATAGTCAGAATTTGGGTAGGGACCGTGCTTTGTTTTGGTCGTTGGTGGTCGCCATAGTGTTCGTCTGAGACGGTGTATGAGACGGTGGCGGCGGCGTTCATCTACGGCGTATTTGTTCATATTGTTTGGTCTCTGTGTATTGTATTAACAATATAATATTATAATATATAATGTTAATTAAATAATATGTGTAATAAATATAAGTATTATAATTTGATAAATTAATTGTTAAAATTAAAAAATTAACCTCATGTGCAAGTACATGACAAGTTTTAACAAGAAAATTTAACTGAGTTAGTGTCAAATGATGTAACATGATAAATATTTGAAATATGAAGTATGTTTTATGCTATTTTTTTTCCAAAATACGTCCACTGAAAAACTTTCAAACATAAAATGACTAGTTTTGCTATTTTGTCTTTCTAAAAAGTTAAATAATGGAACAAAGATTTGAAAGCTTATACATTATCTTGTAGTCAAGCACCACGTATCTTAACAAAATAAAATTTGAAAGTTTATGGAGTCACATTATTCTACAAAGGGGAACAAAAATGAGAAGAATGAGAAGGATATTTAGCCACACAAAAAATCCCCTCAATTTTTTTTTAAAAAATAAATAAACAAATCATAACTAAAAATTTATAAAAAAACAAAAAAAAGTAAAAACACAAAATTGTTTCCACCGTCTTTCTCGTTCTCATAAAAAACACAATGGTAAGTTAAAAAAGTCGTGTATTTTTGTTTATCATTGTGTTTTGTGTTTATTTTCGTTATTGACTATCTTTTTTTCTTTATATTGTGTTATATTACTTAACATTGTACTATATTTTGTTCGTCATTGTGTTATATTTTGTGATCTATTGTGTCTTTTTTTAGTTATAATTGTGTCTTTTGTTCATTTTCGCCATTGTGTCTTTCATCTTGGCATTGTGTCTTTTCGTCAATTTTTTTTACTTTTTTCGTATTTTTTATTGTTTTTTTGAACGGGAATGATGGCGGAAACATTTTAGTTTCTAAATTTTTTCGTCTTTTATTTATATTTTAAGATATGATTTTTTTATTTTTACATTTATTTTAAAGAGACTTTTTGTGTGGTCACAAATTCTTCTCACATTTTTCCTTTTTGTATCCCTTTGTATTTTAACTTTACCCAAGTTTATGTAACATCTTGATATCAATATATATGTATTTACTCCCTTAAATAATCTGCCAACAAATAGAATCACATATTATTCTTGATTTCTTCCAGTGAAGTTATCTATTTGTTAAACACCCTTTGTTTGGATAATACAATTGCATTTGTCCGTATGGGTTTAACAAAAGTGTGGGCTTCTCCCTCCCACATCTTAATGGTATAAGTTATGGAAGCCGGACCCTCACTGGTAGTTTTAGATGCACACTATGGTCCTTACAATCAATCTTTAGTTTCGCTTTCCAAAACAATATCATACCTGTAAAGTAATTACTAATTACCTAGTCTCCTCCTGTGGGGGTCCTGTTGTTTACTTTTACCCCACCCGAAACTTAAGATTAAAACTTACGTCTACTATGTAATCTCTAATTATCTTTTAATCTGCAATGTTGGAGTCCTGGTATTGATTTTCTTTGCAATGTGAAAATCTAGAGATTACGTTTATAAGCCTAAGTCACAAAATTTATCGTCACACGTTGAATGATGTCGCCCAATAGTTCCTCGATCAGGCATTTCATTATTGGGACTTTGGCACGTAATGTTTTACGTTATCTCGGGTGAGTTAGTAACTCATACGCGCAAGGAGGTAAAAAGTCGAGAGGAATCATGAGTAGTTGAGATAGTAAAAAAAACGGAATGACTAATTATAGGTTCAAAGATAGTAAAAAGAAAACGAAGCACTGCCTGATTTACTGATAAGAAAACATTGGGAAGCTATTTAAATAACAAATCGTAATCATTTGTAAATGGCATGAGGATGAATCTTCTTTAAGAACATAAAATATTTTCATAATCCAAAGTCCAAAGTCCAAACATATCATTTGGAAAATTAGGGTCAAGGTTGTTGAACATTTTAAATCTGCTAAAGTACCATCTGAAAAAATAAAATGTCGGCATCAAAAAGTTATAAGCTTATTTAAGATATTTAATGAGTTTAAGTCCGGAACAACTACTTATTTGATTTCAACAAGGAACTCAAACTTGGACTTCACAGGAAACCTTTTAATTTAAAAGTCAAGACTAGAACTAGGTTTGCCACGTACTGATGCATGAATAGTTTAAAACCATTAAATATATATTAATTACTAAATATATTATAGATAGTGATTGAAGGCTAATCACGTTGATTCTACGAATACCCGTGATGATCCTTTCCCAAACCCCCAAATTTGACCCAAAAGACAGAAATTTGAAAAGCCAAAAGTTTTTTATTCAATTCTGATCGATCATCAGTCATAATACATTCATAACATATTAACAGATAATCCAAAATAGGCTTGGGCCGAAACAAGCAACCACAGGCCCAACAACAGCCCAAAACAAAACCCGAAAAGTAGACAAAAAAACATAAAAGTGCCTAAAAAGTGTATATTCGGCGGGTTACAACAACGTGGCCCACGTTCCGACGGTCGTTTTGACTGGTAGCACGCCCGAAACGGAGGCGCGTAGCCCAAAATAAGCTCATTTTCGTGCAGCCTCTTTTGAAGCACGATCTTGGGTATCCAGAAACATCATGGCCTGGTCTTCTACACTTTGACCCACATCATACTGATTGTTGATCTTGTTAACATGAGAAACCGAAATGCAAATGAAGACGTACGTGTGAAGTCTAAAGAAAACAAAACGTGTGTTTATGTTAACATTTCAACATGAGTTACACGTATCAAATACAACTTTAAGAAAAGAATATGAATCTTATAATGCATGTTAATATAAAAAGAATTCGAACTTGTATAATCGTATAAGCGATGCTGGTTATATACCTATTTCGATTTGTCGGCCATGGGATATCATAGTAGTTCGTTACTAAAAACTTTGAATTGGTGAATATACATGTTAAAACTTATAGCTTTTAATTACACTGGGTCAAATGCCATATACCATTTGCAATAATATCTTACGTGATTCAAAGAATGTTTTTAATTGATTTGGTAAACTATCTGCTACTGAACTCACAAGTGAAACTGATGTATGTCTTTTTAAGCTTGTATCCCAGGCGTTCGTAAAGCATGGAGAATAAGAAGAAAAAACAACCTAGCCATGGCTTAGAGACTTTGGTTGTTTATAAAAGGACGAGGTGAAACTTTTAAGAACAATTTATCATACAATGTTTGTACTTGAAGTTGTCAATACTGATACGTTTTGTATGGTTTACTTCAATTAATTAAGAAGTACAACATACTAAGAAAAGATCTAATTTTCGTTTCTTTAAACGTGTATCAGTCGGTCACAAATAGCTCCTCTAAACGTGGGGCGCGGCAATCGGGTCGCGTGAGTATGCTTCAGATGATCTTCGGTTAGTCATCCCAACTTTAAAGATAAGATTTTAGATGATAATTATTCCCACATTTTTGAGTGATCGTCTGCTGATGACAACTTTATGAGGATGGTTTTCTCTTATTTCATTCACAGTCTTCATCATCCGACGCTCGTCGATGGTAATGTTAATTTGTTGATATCACATAATGTTTGATGGAACCAGTGGTCGTAGAGCTTAAATATATGTGTTAATACCTAACATTTATTGATGTGGTAGAAACTAATTTGTTAGTATTTGTGATGTCGAAGTTAAAATCGACCATACGTATATATCTCAAATGAGGTCCGGAATGTTGGACTAACGTCTTACACATGCTGTCATAGATACTTCATACGTGCTAGTGGCCGGCAACCTCATCTACGAGTTGAAATCGGTGGTGATCTTGGAATATTTAGGCATACGAGTGTTCCAAAATGATTTTGAAATCTTTTAGGAAAAGTGGTCGATTAGAGTTGGAATACGTACATCGAGCTCGTAATTATTTATGTGGGAGTGCTTCAAAATGTTCTTCATTTATATGCTTAGAATGTGAAACCATATAAGTTTCTTTAAAAGATCTAGAAATGATTATTTTCTTAAAAAGGTTTAACTTGTTACTTAGATAAACATATTTAGGAAATTATACAATGCGGTACAAAATTATTTTTAGTAATTTTTAGAAATGTAATGCAGTACGATCTATTATGATATTATATATGCTTTGTATCATCATCATCGTACTCAGTATATCCCATCAATAGCAAAACTATGGTAGGGTCTGAGGAGGGTAAGATATAGACAGTCTTACCTCTACCTCATAAGGATAGAGAGGTTGCTTCCGGTGAGACCCCCGGCTCGATAGTAGACGTAGTTTTGTATCAAGACTTGGACATAAGACACATTACACTCAACTATCGGGACCCTGGCCGATTGGTACATGTACCCTTGTTTTTCGGCTATCAACACCACATGATGCCTGATTAACATTCCGCCACTTTTAATGTTATTTTCACGAGATTAGTAAAATAATGCCAAAAGTAGTGCAATTTCACTTTTACCCACCTGAGGGTTCACACATATATACATTATATGCGCGCACCACAAACAAGGCGTTTATATATGCTTTGTATATATTTATCATATCACAGATGGTGTTAAGCAAGTTACTAATGAAGACTGTCTGAATGAGAAGTTTAGCGATTGTGTGTAACATGTGATAGGGTTTGTCACCACTCACCACCCAACGGCCAAATCCCTCCTCACCCATAGCTAGATAGTTAATTTATAAGCATGTTAAATATCGTATATTATTATAGATTTTGATTGAAATGAGTTTTTTCTATTTACAATATTTTTAATTTATTTAGAAGCATGTGTTAGTTTGATCTTAAGAAAAATCAACAATATAACTTATTAATTAAAAATAGCTATCACTGATATACGAGTAATTTATTAGTGAAAAAGCCGCCACAAATCCATTAGCGATATTGCCACAACGATTCTCATTCATATATGTAGGTGAGTTGTCTATCGTCACCCATACTTTTTCTCGTCACTTCCCTGCCCAGGGGACTTACTCGGATATCCGATGAAACTAGCTATGTGTTGGTAAAAGTCCGCTTAATTAAATTGTTTTATGCTATTCACAAATTTGTAGTGTCTTACTACATTGTTCATAAGCAATATATATAGCTATTATTATTAGGGTCTTAAGCTCTATAATAATAATAATAATAATAATAATAATAATAATAATAATAATAATACAATCTAGAGCGAAATGATGTCAATTATATACATAAGTCGAAGTCAGGAAACGTACATCAGAAAATGACATAAAAAAAATAATAATACAATAGACTTCCTTAACATAAATACCAATTGATAATGACAGGTCGCATCTAATGGTCGTTAGAATTTAACGTTTATATCCTTTAATCTCGGGTCTTAAGATGACCTAAGAAACATATATATTGGTGATATTTGTTTGCTAGCTAGCATTGATGTGAATAAATGTAAGCTTTGAATTATTCGTTGGGTTCATTAAACTGCTGGCAGAAAGCGAAATGGCATGAAGGACCGATCAATTACATCAAAGAAAAATGATGGTCGATGCCAGTCATGCATCAAGTTTCTTGATTTAATGCTGCTTCAACAACCAACTTTATAAGGTAGTTATTATTATCACAAAGGAATACAAAATAATATTTTCATGCCTTTACAGAAATAATTGAAGAGAGAAGGAGAGTAAAATTTCAAGAAAAAATTACATGGTCCTGTAAAAAAAGTTATTTTTTTGTTGTTGTTTTGCAGAAGTACTATGATTATGCTTTTGCATGCAAGTATTTGTAGTATATGGGCAGAAATCATGGGAAGTTTGATGGTGATTCTGTTAAAGAAAATGGTGGTGAATTGAAGATGAAGGTAAGTAAATATGAGTAGAAGCATCCAAAAGCATGTGCTTAGTTTAATCTGTCTTGGCCAATACAGGCAACTGTAGAATCCACATGGGCTAGTCTGACAGAATGAATTACACACAAAAAGAGACATGATGTATCAAGACTTTTTGACCTAGTGAGGGCCACCCAAAAAGTCCTTATGAATTGCTAAATTCCATACCTTTTTGTATATCTTTGGTGATTTCATATACATACATACATACAATCAATTGTGGGATTTTGGCATAGTAGACTACTTAATGTTTATTTTTGTTTTACTACACTTTTTATTTACCATTAAGAGAGTATTCATATATCATTTATCCACTACTTCCATATCTTTACTTTTTTTAAAATAAAATATACTAAAAACTCATTACATTCATCCATCATTTTCCTAGGACACCACTTTATTTATTCGAAAAATTGCTACATATAAAAAACACTATTCATCTTTTATAAGATTATTGTAATTATATAGAAACGATATATTATAAAATAAGTGTTTGGAGTAAGACACAAACAAAAACGATGAATAAGACGTGAAAGGCTTTTTTTTAAAAATAAGTGATACTTAGAAAAATATGATTTATAGTTATAGCAGGTAGAAAATATTAGTGGGGATGTGAATACTTTGAAACTTTAACCCTCAATATTTTGAAGATCTACATCTAATCAAACTCCTTGAAACCATTGAGTTAGACGCCCTTAATGTACACTTAATTTAGTGGGAGAGTGAGTGTTTATAATTGAAGTATTAAAAGTTCATTTACTTTCTTTTATTACTATTGTTGACCAAAAGAGTTGCCATGCCTTTGGATGTTGAGGTACATTTGCTAAATAATAACTAGCTATGAATTTATAATTCTTCCAACATTTTCTATCAATAAATTCTATTTAAGAGTCTTAACTAGATCAGGAAAAATAACATGGAGGTACTAAAAACTCCAAATCAAGTTTACTTTCTAACAATAACTTACTTACATTTATCGACTGATCCAAAAATCAAAATAACCTAATTAAGATTGAGTTTCGTACAGCCTTTGTTGTTTTCCTGGGGTGATGAAACTGATGGAGAGACTAATGAGCCGAAAGCAACTTCTTTAATGCAAGAGTGGGGCACACTGCTGTCTGTTGGTGCTGTTTTTATATGATTGCTAGCTTTCTCATATGGTGTTTGTTTTCATCAGCATTAACATATGTTGTGTGGGTCTCTTCTTGCCCCAGGAGGAAGCCATCTCTTTTATGTTGTTTTGAAGCTGGGATATTACTCCTAATCTATTTTTCGATGCGGAGAAGCTTACACAATTGATTAAGTACTAATTCATCTCTGGTAACCTTTGATCTTGAGATGAAGGTTAGTTTATGTATTTTCTATTCTCATTGTTATTATAACTTTATAATAAGCTACAACTAATCATGTTATTCTGGTATCCTTTTTTGTTCATAAATAAATTTGTACGTACATGACAGACTGGGTTCAGTGCTTAAAATGGATGGAGCTTGATTAATTCTCGTGCTAGATTATTATCGTCCTTACGGTTCTTTAGGTTTATTCCAATGGACTGGAATTTGAATACTCCCACAGAATGGGATTGGGAGAATTTAGCCATGATGGAAGTCCCCAAGAATTTGCCATTTTCTAGCCAAGAAAATGTGGTGGTAGATAATGTCAATTTCTCCTTCTCCGCTTCGGCTTCTGTAGATTCGTCTTCTAAAGAAACAATCAAAACTTTTGGAGGGTTTGATGATCTACCAAAGGATTTCTTGGAGAAAGAAGAGAACTCTTGGGTAGGAGAAAATGGAAGCTTCTCTAATATGGTGGAAGAAGCTTCAGTGTTATCGGGTGAAGCAATGATTGGTTTGAAGCTTGGAAGACATATGAGCAGTTCTAGCAGTAATGATATCAAGACGGCTACAACATCCGTTACTTTGTTTCCTACATCGAATCCCTTGATAAAGCGATCTAGAGCATCTTATCTAAATTCGCAGTCCCCACGTTGTCAAGTGGAAGGATGCAACCTTGATCTTGCATCATCCAAAGACTACCACCGCCGGCATAGAATTTGTGCAAATCATTCTAAAAGCCCGAAAGTCGTTGTAGCAGGAATGGAATGTCGGTTTTGTCAACAGTGTAGCAGGTAAGTTATGTTTAATACAATTATTATGTTAACTAATCGCTTTTTTAACACAAAAAATCTAGCATGTACAACTTGTATATATGACAATATAAAATCTTGCAGGTTCCATGATTTGTCGGAGTTTGATGATAAAAAGCGTAGTTGCCGTCGACGCCTTTCTGCACACAACGCAAGACGACGTAGGCCACAGTCAGAAGACATCCATTTCAGCTCCACACGGATGTCCTCTTCAATTTGTGGTATTTCACTAATCAAATCATATCTTCTAACTAACTATATATAGTACAGATAATCATAATGAACCCTAACTAATATATTTTATCTAATAATTTTAACCAATGATCTATCATTGTCATTCGCAAATCTTTAGGATATTGCTATGTCCAATAATCTATCCATTAGCATGGGAATAGCTAGCATATGATGAATGTTTTATTGTTTCATTCTTAGTGACTTTTAAGCCTTGTTGGTTTAACGACAGATCGAAGACCGAACATGAACTTTCTTCTTAATAGGGACTCGGTCCCGAGTCTGGATTCACCACCACCCCAAAGTTCTTGCAGCTTCAAAGGGAAAGATTGTCTCATAAAAGGTGGAGGAATTGGTGTCTTGCCAACAAATGGTGCCTTAAACTTCAGTTCTGAGAGGTTTACGCCTAGGAGCGTGAATCACACCGGTATGCATGTGACTTATATCTATATAGCATAGATGAATTTACAGGTAGAATATAGCGATACAATTAATATAATTGCGACAAAAGCTAAACAAATCATATCTATGATAAAGATTATATGATAAACTCTTAACTAATTAATATTTTTTTCTCTAGTGTGTTTTAGTCTTTTTGACAAAAGAAATTGAGAGACATGATGTGAATCCTTGAACTCAATATTGACTACTGTAACAGGTATGGATCCAACATCAAACTCAATATTATCTGGAGACGTTCGGAATGCTGCTTTCTCTCTTCTGTCAACAAGTTCTTGGTCTTCGAGTTGGCCTGAAGAACCGTCATCTTTTGATCAATTCGGGCATGGAAACGGTGTCAGCTTGTCACAGTCGCGGATGCATCCAGAACTTCAAAACACTACAAGCAACACCCAGCTCCAAGAATTCTGTTCCTTTAGACCGCCTCATGATCAATTTGATGGCTTTTATTCTAATTGAAATTTCGGTCAGCTAATAATATATTAGCCAGTAAGTGTTTTCATAGAGTAAAAATTCTGCACTGCAGCCGGTAGAGATTCAAAGGAAGTCTTGAAGTCCATTCATGGGAGCAAATTAAGTTTATTTCTTTTTAGTCACTTTATCAGGAAGCTTTTTTTCTTCTGATTTTGATCAGAATGGTTAAGTAATTCAAATTTTTATTCTATTGTGTCTTCCAGATGGTATTATTATACTTTTTTCGGCCATTGGTTAATTTAGGAATTGAAATTTTATGCTTCAACTCTTTGCCTTTGAAAGTGACAGGATAGATTAAATTTCACCTTGGAGAGAAAAATAGGTTGAGTAAGTGTTGGTTAAAACAATAGCAAATAGTTTTTTATAGTTAATTTTTTGTGTAAAAATATTATCCGAAAAAGAGAACACATAGTTAGAACGTCAAATCATGTGACTGACCTTTATCACATCAAATCAACATATCTATAAATTAGTTATTAGAATATTCTTGAATTTGCTAAAATATATATTATACAAATATCGGGTACCTTATAATAGCAATCAGAATAAAAAGATTAAAAGCAAACAGTTTTGAACATTATGTTACTCTTCAAACCAAAGGGTGTTTAATTAATTCTTGATTTTAGAGATTTTGTTAGAACAAGAGAGAATGTACAATGAGGACTAACATAGAATCTTTTCACACAAATGTCTTACTATACATGGCCATGTATATACTAAATAGACCGACACCAAAAGAGGCATCACACCCCTTCTGTTGGTATGATTAGAAGAAATTAGCATGTCATTAACCAACTTAACTACCTATACTTAGGTTAACTAATAATGTGACATAAGTATATGATATACAATATAAAGTACACTTTAATATATACTTCCAGCATAATCTCCTAAACCAGGCTTTATATATCTAGTTTAGACATAGCTATCATTGTCTTCCACATTACAATTAGTTGAGTCACAAAGGTTTCTCTTTTTGCATGGGAATCTTCACTGTATATATTCTTCATCATTTTCGTTAGGTAACAAACACAACAAATATGCAATTCACTACTACAAAAAAGACATTTAATGACATGCGCACTACGACACGCGATGACACTTGTTATTGTGTGTCATTAATTCAGTGTCATCAAAAAGTTGGAGTATACCATTAGAATATGTGTGCCGTGTTAGCATGTCGTCTTCCTTTCCAAATAGATAAAAATATGTAGGGCCTGTTTTGTATTTGCTTAATCTATTCACGATGTATTTAGTTAGCTTGTCGGTTTTTTTACGTTTGTTTGGGCCTGAGGCCATGTATTGAGAGCCAATTGGGCTTGTATAATGAAATACTTGTATAGCATGTCTTCACCTATATAAGGCGAAACATGCATATACTAAATACAACATTTTGAAAATAATCTTATCCACATCTCACCAACTTTCTCCCTACTCTCTCTTTCTTACCATTTCGGGTAATAAACAGACACAAACAAGATATGAGATCTTGGTTGATTACTAGTGATTTCCGCTAGCTAGTAAATGAGATTGATTCAAGAACTTAGTTGTTTGATCCGTCAGAAGATCTACAATTGGTATCGGAGCTTTCATGTAACACCCCGGCTTAAGTGGAAACGTCCGAGTGTGACGTACAGGTTACTCAAAACACATGTGACTATATTAAGTGACAGTATTATCATTAATTCATTAAAAGCATCAAGTACACAAGTTTGAAATAAAGAAAGTACATAGAGAAATATAAGATTAACTAGCATCTTTTTGTTTATTTTGATACCCTAATTCTAATGTCTTCTCCATGTGTCAACCTTTTATAATATTACATGTAGCATATATATATAAAATAAAGTCAACTAACTGAATAGTTGGTAAGTTCACACAAGTTTGATATAAATACGTAAAAACCATACAATTCCATGAACAAGTGGAACAATGCACGCAAGGTCCGTTCCAATTGGTAACATCAAACGTACTTCGGTAACAACGCAAGCAAAGTCCTTTCCAGTTGGTTTTGAGACTGAAAAAACTGTCTTTGATACCCCCTTCCCCCAATTAGTACCTAATAGTTATCGGGGACTGATTTGTTAGTCCCTAGCCGGTGATAGATGCCTAGTCCTAGATAGTTCTTTTAGTAACTGAAGTTCAGTCTCCGTTGTATGGCACCGACAAGGACTGGTAGTTAGTCTTGGATACATAAAATTTCAGTCCTTAATTTGTCCTCAATACCACATCATTTCAGTCCCCAAAATACTCTATTTTGTTATTAAAAAATTATCTCTTATACCTTGATATTTTAGTCTATAATACAATTCATTAGAGACAGAAAACCAGTCTCTTATACCTTGATATTCAATCTCTAATACATTTTATTAGAGAAAAAAAATCACTCTTTATACCATGTTTATTTGTCTTTAATATATTTCATTAAATTCACGATTCCATGACTATTTAGTCCATAATAAGATGATTTAAAGACTAAAAATTTGTCTCAGATAATACATCATTTTTGTCTCCGATATGTTTCTTTTTAGGACTGAAAATTAATCTAATACCATGTCATCTTAGTCCCAGATATAATTTTTTTTTCAAACCCGAAGATATATTGTATTCAACCGACAATATCATAAGAGTTCAATAAAAAAACAATAAAAACAATAACCAGTCAAAACATATGAACAAATAATACAAAATAATCTACTGGTTAATTCTAACTTTAAAACAATATTTCATAAATCATAATAATTCGTAGAGAATAAGTATTGGGTCATGATTGTCAAGGTCGCTCATCAAAACCGTTTACTCCATTTTTCACAAGCCCAAATAATGTTCTCTAAAAATCCGAATTCAATTGAACTTGAAAGCCCCTCAGAAATCTCGCAATCTGTTGATTTAATTACCTGTTTACACGTGTAAGCTACAACTAATCATCCACCTAATATTTAGGCTCAAATCACCATTTTGAAGTATATATGTTGCAGACAAAGAGAAGCTCATCAGTCACAACATATTGCATAAAGTAAATCTAATTGATTTACAAACAAGTTCAAAATTTAACTTCTAGAGAAGAAGCCAAACTAACCACTGGGTAGTAACACAATATACACAAACCAAATCAAATTCCTCACAAAAATCTTAGAAGATTTAATTCCAATTTTGAACATTATATTACTCTTCAAACCAAAGTGTGTTTGATTCTTGGTTTTGGAGATTTTGTTAGAACAAGAAAAAAGTACAATGGAGACTAACATAGAATCTTTTCACACAAATATCTTATGATACATGGCCATGTATATACTAAAAAACCTGACACCAAGAGAGACATCACACCAAAAGAGACATCACACCCCTTCTGTTGGTATGATTAGAAGAAATCAACCTGTCATTAATTACCAACTTAACTACCTATACTTAGGTAAACTAATAATGTAACATAAGTACATGATATACAATATAAAGTACAATTTAATATATACTTCCAGCATAATCTCCTAAACTGGCTTTATATATCTAGTTTAGGCATAACTATCATTGTCTTCCACATTCCCATTAGTTGAGTTGAAAAGCTTTCTCTTTTTTGCATGGGGCTCTTCTCCACCGTATATATATTTTTCATCATCTTCGTTGGGTATCAAACACAACAAGTACGCAACGAAAATAAACGATCACACAAACAAATAAAAAGTAAAACAGGAAAACGGGATTCACGCTATTCGGTCAAGGCGACCTAGATTCTTAGGCTGCAACTAGGGTTTATGCTTTATTGCTCAACATAGTACAAAATATTATAATTACAATTTACAATAGATATGTATATATAGAAACTTATGAGGGTTTCTAACTTCGTGAACAAGAAAGTTGTACAGGTCTTACTATTGGTAATCAAAGAAGCCACAATAATTGGTGATTTATGGGAATAATTGGTGATTTATGGGAACGTAAATAACAAAAGGAATTGAACAACAATTCACAATGATTGTAATTTATTAATAAACTAATTGAGTTTTTACAACAATCAGAATGTCGTATTTATAGCTGCTGAGCCGTTATATAAGACAGTTTTTATCAACAAACGTCATAAACCCTAATTGCCTAAACGGGCCTAATTATATTATTTACAGTTTTGGCCCTTCTAATTAATAATAAATACATGATAAACTATATTAACATATAACCTAAGTATTAATGTGATTAATACTTCATTCTCCCCTTAATCACATAATACTTAGGTCCAATGTTTTCAGACCCTGTCCGGACGTCGATCCGGACGCCTTACCGGGTCAAACGTCGGACTGACTCGGGAGAGCGAACTAGTGTTTGACCCAGATGAGTTCATAAATATTTAATATATATATATATATATATATATATATATATATATATATATATATATATATATATACGTACCCTGTTTATATATACATATATAAATTATATATATAGAAAAAATAATATTAAGCAGCTTTCATGTTCATTTATAATGTTTATTTTCACCATATAGGATTTATATTTCAAGTAAATATCCATAAATTAAGGTTGGTTGGTTGGTGGATGTTTTTTAAGCATTTCATCTCGGAAGGCTCCTGGGTTCGAGCCCCGGTGTGAGCAAAACTTTTTTATTTAATAAAAACAAGGTTTTACTGGTTCAACCGGCGGTCCACCGGTTGGACCGCAAACGGCCAAACTCGGCCGGGTTGTTAGCAAACGTATTGTATATGTATTGTATATGTGAACCAGACCGGCTTTCCTACCGGGTCCCGGTCGAACTGGCCGGTGCGGTCTGGGTTTCAAAACATTGCTTAGGTCTTCAATGGATCTTCAGTTTGATGCCCTTCTTTACTTGAAACTGGGTGGAACAGTAGACGTTCCCAGTTCATCTTTTTTCATGCCATTTGTCTTTAATATCTCATAACATCACTCAATACCTTCAATGTAGAGGAGATACATGGCTTTCACTTCATACTTCATGGTCACTTCACATCCAATGTCCATTGCAATGTAGCTCCAAGCGTTGTTGATAGTTGTTTCTACAGATCTTCCATTCAGCAAAGTCATCATATATAGATCTATTTCGGTGCCATCACTCAGGTATGGTGGAATGGGTCTTTCAAAGTAAGTTCGTATGTGTACCCTAGGATACCATTCCACAAGATCCTTAAATGCACATATGAATTCGTCATTGTACCTGTAAACAAGGTTATATATGTGCAAGGTGTTGAGGGCGGTCATGCAATCATTCGAAGATGATATGCTCAGGTGATTGGTGACTTCTCGTTCAATGTTTCCGATTTTCCTTGTCTGCAAATCTAGGGCTACATAATATTCTCCCAAAGATTCTCCTTTTTTCCTTCTTAATTGAACCCGACCCGTTCGAGTTCTCTACCTGCATGTTGTCATCATTATCCCATCTCATGTGACATAAATTTCCCGCAACTTCCACCTTGAATCCTTGTTTAATCGAATGTTCCAAGCTTAACACATTCTTGTCTAAGCTTGGAATGTAATACACTCCTGTAATCAATTTATTTATTCCATTTAGATTTACCAACACATCTCCTGTTCCCCTTATAAAATCAGCAATTTTCTTTTCTCGGTTGGTATTTACCCCAAAACCCCCTTTCATTCATACAAACAAAGCCTAATTACCACACATATGACAGTGATAATAGGTATTTATCACTCAAACATTCTCCCTTGTATCATGATTAGTTCCAGAAACCAAAAAACTCTTTGGTTTCGTTTAATTCAAAATGCACTTTGTTTTGATACTGATCAGATGGGCAATAAAAGTGCTCTGATTTGTTACACTTATAACAATTCAAAAATACCTTTTCAGGTTGGGTAAAGGATTTTGGTTCATCGTGAATCTATTTTCCAACATCCTTCATTCCTTTAAACTTTTTCCTTAATCAATTCACCTTATGATTCGTCAACATTCTCCCATTCTTGTAGAGGAGACGATCATCACCAACTATTAAACCTTCAAACCATGCTTCAATTTCTTTCTTCAATTGAACATATTCATCTATATCTTCTGCATGTGGTGATGGGATAAACACCCCTTTTGGGTGAACACCATGGCTTTCCTCATAACCATTATCGGCCATATGGCCCTCATCTGGCCGGAATTGTAGACACTCGATTGTCCAGATTCCATCTCATGGGAATCATTGATCGCTTCTTTAAGTTTCTTTCTACGGCCATAGGTTTTGATTGGAATGTTGTGTTGTTCCACTTTCATACTTCTGAGATCACACATTAATCTCAATTTCTTCACCATCGTCTCATAGCTGTCCATGGCATATAATGAAGCACCATAATCCATGGCCCAAGATTCAGCACTACCTTCCACACTACAAGTTAGTTAATCACCCTCATTGGCTTCCTCAACATATTTCAAATCCTTTTTTAACATTCTTGTCACACCCGACTCCATGGGCCTAGACGTGTGACCAACATTGGCACCTGTTTTGTAAATATATAAGAGTTTAAGGTTGTAAAGTGGAAGTCGTTGATTAAAATATTATTATATTCAAAATTTCAGAAATTAATACCTCATGAGGTTACAAAAGAGTTTAACTTGGAAACCTATAATTTACCTCATTACAAAAACTTCATCTGAGCCATGTAATCGTCTAATGGCTACCCGACCATCATATCTATTCACTTAATCCATATTACCTATAAACAATTTATAAAATACGTCAGCAACACATGCTAGTTAACACGTTTACTCTAAAATAATTTAATATACTTAATTATTCCCTATGGGTATCTTGTGATCCGACCCGTCATGACGAAGGAAATAACTAAGTTCTGAAATTCTCTAAATAACTAATATAAACTTAAGCTCAACTCGAAACCACTTAGCGAACACCAAAACGTTTGAGTACTTAGCAAATACCAACATACACAAAACCATTCCCCACATGGGTATAACTTAGACTCGGTCCGTCATGGAGGAAGAACGACCAAGAACGGTGTGGTGTGCCCACCGACTGCCCACATATGTAAGGATCCAGACAAATGTATACAATAGTCTGAGGGTCATCGATTACATATGTTTATAATGTTTTAAGGATACATTATCCTATATAAACTTCTAATGACTCAATTTAAAGAATTATAAAAGTTAGAGTGTATTCACCGTTATTTATGATGATCAATATAACATTGATTTATGCTCGTCGTTACCTCCGACCTATAGTATGATAGTAACCTTTATTAAATATTAGATCAACGATATATCTTCAGACCATTAGTCTGTTTTTGCATAGCTTTAACATTGATAATCATCCGTTTATATAAAACATTTGTGCATTTAGTCCCTTTGTTTATTTGTCATTTATGTGTTACGTTTCTTCTTCACGAAATAACGTCAAGGCTAGGTTTCTTCTTCAAGAAGAAACAATAATTTGACTATACCTCTTGTAGGTAAGACTTTGTGTTTCTTAGTCATAAAGAAATATTATTTTAACTATAACCTTGGCTTATGAAAAACTAATGTTTAACTTATGTTTGATCAAGGTATGGGCTATACCTCTAAATAGGTTCTAAGCCAGTATAATTAAATTCTTTAGCGAAACCCCTACCTTACACTAGTATTTGGATGAAATGGCTAGGCTTTAAGCGGGAAACACTTCTACTACTCGTCGAGTATTGAAGAAAAACAACGCTAGTACTTATACTATCTTGCACGCACTTCGAGGAATGAACTCGTAGGATTTTTGGGACTTGGCATGAAACTCGAGGCTAAATGGGTGTGTATTGATAGTGTTTGGGATGCAACATTGCATAGCCCGATCTCCACTTTATATAAGCAAAAATTGGGACCCATCGTGTATCGCTCCTTTCTGGCGGCCATCGCGTAGCACGATGACTCAACATAATCAAAGGCTTCTATGTGGTGACATGTGGCATGTCACGTTTTTCCACATGTTTCGACACATGGTGTGTTACGTTTAATTAAATTAGTCATTGCGTATCAGGACGACTAATTAAGGAATAGTTTGGTCACGTAGTGCGACTAATGTGTGGGTAAAAGAACGTGTTTTAAGTGTTCGATATTATTTTTTTAATTGTTTATCTGCATCGAACACGGTTACTTTGAGTGCTTTTATGTTACAGGTACTTGGAGCTTAACATAGCTAATTTGGAGTACTTAGGAGGGCAAGAGATCAAGCTATGGATGGAGGTATGCAATCGGGAGTTTAAGACGAGGAAAAATATTGAAGAAAATAAAAATTACATAATCTGGTAATGTAGAAATCGTAGGCTATGGGTACCAGACCGTAGCCTACGGGTCCGTCTGATCATGTGTGCACCGAAAGGCAGAAAGTGAAGCTCGTAGCCTACCCTCGCCATAAGCTGGGTCTCACGGGAATTCTTAGTTTCTTGATTTTTCTTCAATATTTATGCCCATAAAACCCTAAAGTCGATCGCCCCTCATATTCTATCATCTTGAGGATGATTTGGAAGCCGTCACATACCATCCTAACACCTACCAATCACCACAATCAAATATGATTTCATCCTCTCAACCAAGAATCAAGACAATCATGATGAACATGCAAGGCTAAAGCTCTTGTGACCAACTCCGAGCATCGGATTGTATTGTCGTTTTCCTTTTTGGTATTTTAAACCTTATTATTGGATTTGGTTAATCATTTGGTTGACCGAATCTTTGCATTTATTTGCGTGCTTAAATAATTTTTCGTAATAGAATACGTTGAAGTTTTATCAGTTAATTGATTTGGAGTCGTCAACTATTAGGATTATGTTCTTAGATTCATTGACCCATATATCTTTAACCATAACATTGATTTCATTCATCAAAACCTAAAATTGATAATCAACTAGATCGTTATTCAACCGTGCCAATCTTTCGGATTAAATTTTGACAATCAGCATTGCTAAATATTTAATCTTTTGGTTATTTATTCAAAGAAAGAGATTTCGAATTAGGTTTAATCACTTGTCCAACTTGCTTTACAACATGTAACCTGGAATTTGGTTATTTTTCTCTCTATTGGTTTACAACCAAATTAAATTTGAAATTGGTTGACATCGTCTATCCGCCTAGCATAATTAGTTGCCCTTGCTAGTAAATGTATTTTATAAATGTTTTTGCATGCCCTTGATTAGCACTTTCAACTGATTCCCTATGGATTCAACACCTTACTTGCCTTGCTAGTAAATGTATTTTATAAATGTTTTTCATTGACCTTTCGACATCAATCAAAATGGCAAGGTTGCCGAGGATTCAACACGCAAAGTGCTAGTTTAGTCTAATTTTATTTTGGTTTATTTTTGTTTTTATTTGTTGTTCTTTGATTTTATGTGGGGTTTTTGTGTTTTTGTGTATGCAAATAATTTTACAAGTTCACGCATACGAGGTATTCCAGGTGTAAAGAGCATATTCAATTTGATCTAGAGACTGAAAAGACAACAAAAAGAAACCGAGTGGCTCAAAGAACAGGTTTGAACCAAAAACCAGAAACCGTGACCTCAAAACCGAAAATAAAGAACATGAGTAACCAGAACAATCAACACCTACCCATTAGCCAATCCAAAAACTAAGAGCAACCACAAGACCAAGAGTACCCAATTCCACAAAATGACTTACTCCCAACCAAAACCAAAATGTTAACCGAAGCAGAAATCAAGTAAACAAGGGGTGACAATCAGATGCGAAGACAATAACTAAATTTTGATGATAACCGTGCAGCAAAGTCGGAACCATAGAATCGTTAAAGGCCATTCGAGATTGGGGGAGAGGAGAATGTGTTTGATCATGGTATTGAGAGGGTTGGGGATCTGGCCGAAAGGGAAGACTTGGATGTTGATTATGAGGACAAAGAAGTGTTTGAGGTTGCTTAAGGGCATCAATACTATCAGAGAAATCAACAATAGTATCGATAATACAACCGAGAACCTCAGCAAAATCATTAACAATATCAATATCTAAGAAATCAACAACTTCAAGCACCGAGACGTCAGGTTAACATGGAGCCACAAGTTCCATTTTATGAGTTTGATTGATGTAGATGTCGTGATCTAATAAAAAACAAGTATTTTATAGTCTTTAATACCTATAACTACTACGGGTAAGTAGGATCGCCTCCACATGAAATCAGTGAAAAGTGAAAGTAAAACTCATATTTTGTTTATTAATTAATTAAGGTGGCCAGACGATGTCAAGCGGTTTAGAAAAGCTAATTTATAATAACACACGATTATATTTCAAAGGTTGTAAACAATTAAGAGAAAATGATTCATTTCAGGTTCAGGTAATGTGATGACTAACTAATCACATATTCATAAAGATTAATTGCGTAGTAATGAACTGACGAATCGGAGGCTTCGGGATGGTGGAAAATCGTCTTAGGGCTTGTGCTTGGCTGCTGGAATGAAGGATAGGTTGAAATATGGGCTAAAAACTGATTATATCAAGTTGGGTTCTTTTTCCCGTGTTTATGTCGCTTCGTTTTACCACCTCAGTTCGCTTCACGCGAAGTAAACGAGCATCATATTCAGATTTGTCTCGTCGAAAAACCCAAAATTTATATATTATGAGTTTCATAACTCATTGTTTAGGCTGAGATATGCCCGTTTTACTAAAAGACACTTTCCTGGTAACCCGCCTGTTCAGTTTTCGCTTCAGCTTCGGGTTTCTCATCCAAACCATTCTAGAATCCTTACCAACCATCCATATATGTTTCCCTATGCTTCCTACTTCTTAAGACTTGCTTAATCTTCATCTGGGTGGCTTTGAATTAGCTCGTTTAAGCTCCGAACACATGCAATCATAAAAGAACTCAAAGTAATCGTGTTTACTATATATAAACAATTAAAATACATGAAATAACACATATATACACATGATTTATAGCAAACCATCACATCCCCACACTTATCATTTGATTTCCCTCAAGCAAACTATCATGCAACATATACACCTCGATTGATGGTTCTTCAATTATCATATTAATACTAGTAAGGTATAAGGTCATACCCAATTTCCAAGAAATGACGCTGTCAAGAATGATAACCCACCAAATAATTTAATGATACATTTTAAAACTATGGAACCTCCCAAACGATTGTATTTTGTATCCGGTTAAGGCACACATGTTCACACCCCTCATAATATAACATCTATCCTCTCGGTTTAATATCTAGACCAACAAAAAATGTGCTAGTATCTCTCTGTCCTCTATACCAAGTATGAACACAATGTAATAAGCTTGCAAGCAAGTCATATTTCCACCCATTACCCACCAGTTGCATAAAGAATAGGACTAAGGCTTTGATGTGGCTTAGGTTAGGGTGCGGAAGCGGATTTATTTAGTAACTTATGGTGGATGAAACCCAATTTTTTTTAAACATTCATATATTTAAATACTGATTTGAGATATACGTACATTGTGTACTATGCTCGACAAACGACTTAAATACAACTCGTGAATTAACGAATTTCATCCACATGTTAGAAATAATAAAGGCCAAGGCAAACACAACTTGTAATGCGGGTTAAACAAATGAAAAGGAAAATGCACAAACTTGGCTCATAGGGGATAATGTAGGGTAGGGAGTATAATATTATTTTTATTTTTTATGTAAGGCCAATATAAAGTGGGTTTCTGCAGTCCTATTTCTCCATACATGTGGTAGTATTAAGATCTCGATATGCATGTGACAACCAAGTTCTAATTATCATGGAAATACTGGTTCTTTCTATAATGGCACTCATATGAAATGTGTATATACTATGTATTATATGTGTATTATTATTATATATAAAGCAAATTTCACACACGCACAAGAGGAATTGGGCTGCCGATGTGAAACATGTGTACCCGTCCCCATGACTCGTTATCCCCATCTAAACAGTTTATTTTAATTTTCCTTTTTGGAAAACTTGAATGGGAAGACTTTCTAGAAGCTTAAAAACGGACAATGATCAAAGACCTCTACTTGGCATTAATAATAACAATTAACAAGTTACAATTCCGGCTTTTATGCACAATCAAGGCACTCTAAGGCAAAAAAAAAATTAATTTTACCCACATCCCCACACTTGAGGTTGACATTTTCCTCAATGTTTAAAATTTAGCAATAAAATTATATTACCGAGGACAGGGTTAAAACTGACTGACTACAAATTTTAAAACCGGACTTAATGTGATGATTCTGACAATTTATACAATTACACTTTTAACAATAAAACTAATCAAACAAAAAGAATTATGAAAACCAAATCACCTAATAAGAAAATAAGCCACTCCAGTATACTCGTGTTTTTTTCTAAACGAACCCAGCTCCTTAAATCACTCAAAATAATCTGCAAACTTTCACACGTGTAGAAGCATGCTTCTCACGACTGTTACGATAGGTCTTTTAATATGTTTGCAAAACCGTTAACTAGTAATAGTGTTAAAAGACCTAACTCGCTTCCGTAGGAATCACCATTGCATTTAGCGTATGCAACAAACTCTTTAAACCCCATGGTAGCCCGGGTGGACGAGTGACGTCTCGTGAGGGTTTATAGTTTTAACACCCACAAAGTTCTAAATACAACATAATATACACGTACCTGAATTAACCATGCAAAAGGAACATGAAAGCACGTCGGACAACTCGAACCACGTAACTTATAATTCTTTCACCGAAACACTATAAATCTCTGACTTTTCTGTGTGGTATTCCCACACTTGACTTTTTCTACAATGGTAAGCTTGAAATAAAACAGTAAAAAAATTACAAAAATAAAGTAAAATATAAACTGAAATAAAATCTGGGGCCATCCGGTTTGCGCTAAGTTTTTGTTAAGGTCTTCAGCCGGACCATTTCCTGATTTGGTGGTTATGGTGGTCGAAGGGAACATTTATCAACTGAGTGTCCTATAAAATCTTGGTAGTTGGCACGCCTTGGTTCTGCTTCCTCCTTCATGTTCAAGATACCTGATAAACAATCAAGGGTCGGTGTGAATGCACATTTACCTTCAAAATTTCCAACATATGCTCGGTAGCGAACATGTCGAGCCCACACAGTCTTTCTTATCTTCGAAACATCAAATATTGATCGGGGCCGAACCGAGCATTTTTCCACTGAGTTTCCCGTGTATGCTCGGTAGTTGAGGTGTTGTGTCCATACCTTCTTTCTTGTGGTGGACACAATAACAGAACCAATATGGGCCCATTTATTAATACTTTGCCCACTATCCTTCACCTCCACCTTCCTCTTCTTGAAAGGTACTTTGTCTTCAACTTGGTCCAGGCATTCAGCTATATACTCCAAAAGGTCTAGACCTTCCTCCTCAATATCCTCATCAACAACCACAACCGATGCATTCATTGGCTCTTCGGTAACCATAGGAATTGGTGTGGTATTATTCTCCATAACCAACTCCACAAATCATTCTCTGTAAATCAAGAGCCTCTTCTATCACTCCCTCATCAACCACGGCACCACTAGCTAACTTTTCTCATTCTCGTTTAATTTGGGCCACCTCTTCTAATATTTGACTCACCAGTTCATCTTGGGTAGCATTAGATGTTTCTTGAAGATCTAACCTCGATTCAAAGCCTTAGTTTAAGCTTTTTGATTTTTATTTTGAGTCTCTTGATCTGTCTTCATTTGTTTGCTTCAAGAACTCCATCACATCCTTAATCGACTCATCCTTTTTACCAGAGTAATCTTCTTAATCTTGCTGATAATTCTTTTAATATGTACCACCATGATTAAAATATTGAGGGACTTCCTCGTATATTGGTTGAGGGTGTTCACGGTAGTAGTAGTACTCCTCCTCTTGATAACCTAAAAAAGTTGGCATCTTGGGCCAATCACTATAATACTCATAACCTGAATCATAATAACCATGATCATCAGGTGGAGGCAATGAATAATTTAGGTATTGCTTGTTGCGACCCTGCTGGTTGATGATCCTTTGATTATAAATATATGGCTCGTAATATCTTTTGGGGTTATATGAAGGTGGTTCATGATATAGAAATGAATGGTATGGATCAACATCTTCCACGAACTCATATCCTTCATATGGGTCATAGACCCAACTACCTGTCATTGTGAGTTACGTACACACATGAACAAAAGACTACCCCGCGTAAAATCAAACAAATAAAAATAAAAGCAAAAAAAAAAGCTAAACTAAAGCAAAAAATAATAAATACAAAAACTAGCACTTTGCGCGTTGATTCCCCGGCAACGGCGCCATTTTGATGTAGATGTGGTGCTCTAATAAAAAACAAGTATTTTATAGTCTTAAATACCTATAACTAGTACGGGTAAGTAAGATCGCCTCCACAGGGAATCAATGAAAAGTGCAAGTAAAACTCAAATGTTGTTTATTAATTAATTTAGGTGGCCAGACGATGTCAAGCGGTTTAGAAAATTTGATTTATAAGAACACACGACTATATCTTAAAGGTTGTAAACAATTAAGAGAAAATGATTCATTTCAGGTTCAAGTAATGTGATGACTAACTAATCACATATTCATAAAGATTAATTGCGCAGTAATTACCAAACCTAATAGTTGGGTTGTGATGACAAACGATACCCTAACCGAATTGTTGACACAACTGAACCTCGGTTTACCCAATTACCAGTTTAATGATTGAAAGTCAATTATAAGCAATGACTAATGATTTTTGGTTCAGTGACATAAGAGCTAACCCTACATGTGATGAACACAACCAGAAAAGTGATGCAAAGTTTGATAGTCAAAATCATAAACTATTTAAACAATCAATTTATTATGTAAAACAAGATTAAAGACATTCAATCAAGTTCATACTCATTTAAAACATAGAATATGATCAAAGTTAGTATACACAAACCCTAGCCTAAAGTGAATACAATGGTTTTAGCTTAACATCGGCATCACGAATGATTCGCTTATCTATTGAAAGGATGAAAACATGTAATGAACTTATGAACCGAAGGCTTCGGAATGGTGGAAAATCATCCTAGGACTTGTACTTGGCTGCTGGAATGAAGGATAGGTCGAAATAGGGGCTAAAAACTGATTATATCAAGTTAGGGTTCTTTTTCCCGTGTTTATATAGCTTCGCGTCGCGCGGAACGTTTTACTCCCTCATTTCGCTTCGCGCGAGGTAAACAAGCATCATATTCATATTTGTCTCGTCGAGAAACCAAAATGCATATATTATGAGTTTCGTAACTCATTTTCTATGCTGAGATATGGCCGTTTTAGTAAAAGACACTTTCTTGGTAACCCATCTTGTTCAGTTTTCGCTTCAGCTTTGGGTTTCTTATCCACACCATTCTAGAATCCATATTAACCATCCATATATGTTTCCCTATGCTTCCTTTTTCTTAAGACTCGCTTAAATTTATCTGGGTGGCTCTGAATTAGCTCGTTTAAGCTTCAAACACCTACAATCATAAAAGAACTCAAAGTAATCGTGTTCGCTATCTATAAGCAATTAATATACCTGAAATAACACATGTATACACATGATTTATAGCTGACCATAATGATGACGGGGTTCCGAGAGTAATTATTCCATCACCAGTTCGGGGAGGGTGGTTCGAAGTCATTTTATCCCATATGTTGCAACAAAGCCCCTTCCCATCATTTTTCCAGTCAGATATGGTAGGATATTTTCGGTGAGGCAGAGTAGTTTAACTGGGGTACCTGCCTTTCATGGGAGAGACACAGAGGAACCGTATCTACATCTCAGTGATTTTAACTCTATTCGTGCGACTATAACAAGTCAAGGGTTTACTGTAAAAGAAGTGAAGTTGGTTGTTTTTCAGTTCAGTTTGAAGAATGCAGCTAAACAGTGGTTTTTATCATTACCTTCGGCCAATATTTACACGTGGAATGATTTGTCTTAGAAGTTCCTCGATGAATGTTACACACCACAACGAACCTCAGAAGCTCGAAATGCCATTAGAAATTATCAGCAACGTGCGGGTGAGTCATTTTATGAATTGTTTCAGAGATTCAAATTATTGTTGGGGACTGCCCCATCACGGGATTACCTTATGGGAATTAAACAATGCATTCCATGATGGTATGTCAAATGATGATGTACGAGACCTCCAGTCCACTACTAGTGGGTCTTTTCTAACTAATGATGAGAATTAGGATTGGAGACACATGGAAATACATGCGATAAACTCCAAGAGACATACTCAATCAAATCGAATGGTGAAGAGGTCGATTGTGAAAGTACTTGATAGTATAGTGTCTGACGATAAGATGACAAGAATGGAAAAGAAGCTCGAGCAGTTGATGGATGCGGGTACATAAGAGAAGCCTCGAACGAGAAAATGTATCCGGTTTGCAAACAATGTGGGGAATTGGTGCATGATGTGTTGCGGGGGCTTTTTATGATTAAAGGAATGAAGGAGAGGTCAGTTATATTCAGGGTGAGAAGAATTATAACAATAATATGAACTCAAACATCTAGGGCCTCAGAAAATCAACCTAACTTCAGATATGGAAATGCGAGTACACAGCATAACCCAAACATCGAGGGTAGTTTTCAAAGAACCTGGTACCACTCAGGTCAGATTCAGTAGTATAATAATAACTCGGGTAATAATCAGAGTGGCTTTATTCAAGGATAAACCCAAGGTCAAAACATGTCTCACGATTTAGAGGTGTTAACACTATTAAAGAACCTCAGTCGGAAAATGGAAGTTCAAGAAAAGGCAAATGATGCAAGAGACAAACATATCAGCCAACTTGCGGAGGAGTTATTAGATTTGAAAAAAGACCCGAAAAGGCTGCCAAATGACACTGTGAAAAATCTAAATCATCAAAACAATAGTTTATCAAACTCCAAAAATGCACATGTTAGTGTCATCACCATTGAAAATAATGGGGTGAACGACGTGGTTGAAGAATTTGAAGCGTGGGCACCACTCATCCCTTTCTGATTAGAGGGTTCAAGACCACCAAGGCGTTAGTTGATTATGGTGCAAGTGTTAGTGTTTTACCGGGGAGTGTGTATGACCGGTTTGACTTTGGGCCTTTACAAAAGGTAGACACCACCATGGTGTTAGCTGATTTCACTCGAAGACAGCCTCGGAGGAAGTTGGTTGGTGTTGCGGTAAAGGTTAGTGATTTTTACTAATCTGAGGATTTCTTGGTACTTGATTATACACCAGCTGAAAAGTAAGAAAAACCTCGTGTGTTCTTGGGGATGCCATTTTTGGCAACATGAAATTCTCATATTAACCGCAGAGACGGTACAATTTGCATGACCTTCGGTAATCGTAAGTTAATTCTAAATATATTTTCCAATTCATATGATTATTCTTTTGAAAATAAATATTCTAGGTCATGTGCTATTAACAGGTGTCTTCCTCGTGTAAGCGAGGATGACACCAAATAAGAGGTTTTTGTGTTTGATAGGTCAAAAAGAGATAAGGAGAAAGAGGAGTGGAATGCGGTAGAGATTCGGATTAGGGAGTTGGCTAGTTCAGGTGATGATATCAAAACTGCGATGAAAATGATGGTTAATAAGGAGACTGATGGAACAAGTAAGAAGAAACCGCCAAAGAAGAAGAAGGTAAAGAAGCCATCGGGGTTCGAGAATGAACAAAGAAGGTTGACGTGCTTTGGGCCAAGGAGTAATACTATGGATAATTTACCACTCTGTTGGAGAAGTAAGTAGAATGAGGTGGAGAAAGGTAAGTACTCAATTAGACCACCATAACCACAAAATCAGATAAGGGTCCGGATGAAGACCTTAACAAAACTTAGCGCTGACCGCGAGGCAACCCGGCCTTTTATTTTGTTTTGTTTTGTTTTTCATTATTTTAGTTTCTTTTTTCGTAATACTTTTTATTTGCGTTTAGCAGTCATAGTAAACCTTAAGTGTGGGGAAGTTCAAGGTGGTCTGGTCAAGATTCGGTGGAGCATAAATCGTCACATCATAGTTCAAGGAGTGCGGGCCAAGGTTGTAAAAGTACTCACCAGCAGGACTCGTTTGATAAGAGAGATTTGAATCAGGTGCATGTGCCTTTTTCCTTTGCCTTGTTTGTTAAAATAGTTTAAGTTCCCGTGTACCACACTCGATTTTTAAATGAATAATTAAATTGGGGACAATGTAAAGTTTAAGTGTGGGCATGCGAGCAAGTAATGAGTTATTAAAAGGTGAAAAAAATCAAAATTGTTATTGCCTTAGAGTACCTTGATAGTGTGTAAAAGCCGAAATTATAACTTGTTAATTGATGTTATTAATGTCAAGTAGAGGTCTTTAGTCATCGTCAGTTTCTAAGCTTCTCGAAAGTTTTCTCGTCAAATGGTTTTTAAAAAGGGAAATTAAATGGACGGTTCAGATGGGGATAACGAATCATGGGGATGAGTACACATGTTTCATATCGGTAGCCCATTTCCCCCCGTGTGTGTGTGTGACTTAGCACTATATTTAATACACATGGTAGTATATATATATAGATACACATGTCATATGAGTGATTTTGAGTGTAACCGGTATGTTCATGATATCTAGAACTTGTTTGTCATATGCATGTCAAGATCTTAATACCACCACCTGTATGGAGAATTAGGCCCATAGAAACCCACATGTACTGGCCTTTAAATCAATAATACTCCCTAACCTACACTATCTCCTGGGATCCAAGTTTGTATCTAGTCCCTTTCGTTTCCTTAACCCTACATTACAAGTCGTGTCAGCCTTAGCTTTTTATTTAAACCCTATGTGATGAAACCCGATATATTAGAGCTATATATAATTTGTTTGTTAAGCATAGTACACAATGTACGTATGTCTTGAGTCAATTGTTTGTTTATATTTATTTGTTTATCAATCAAAAAAAATGAAAAATCAGAATAACTCAAAAAGAGTCAATGTTTGAAGTCAATATTGGGCGTAAATAAGAGTTAGATTAGTAGTTCGATTGTTTGTTTAGTTGTTTTAATAAATTGGGTTTAGTCCACTATAAGTGACTAAATAATTCCTATTCCATACCCAAACTTAAGCCACAACAAAACCCTTAGTCATGTTCTTTGTGCAACCGGTGGTTAATGGGAGGAAAGATGACTGGCTCGCAAGCTTATTACTTTGTGTTCATATTTGGTATAGCGGGCAGGGAGATGCTAACACACTTTTTGTTGGTCCAGATATTAAACTGGGAGGAGTGATATATTGGTGAGGGGTGTGATCATGTGTGCCTTAACCGGAAACAAAATAAACTTGTTTGGGTTGTTCCATGGTTTTCAAATGCATTATAAATTTGTTTGGTGGTTTTCAATTTTGAAAGTGTTAAGTCCTGGGAATTGGGTATGAGCATAGACCTTACTAGTATTAATGATGATAATTGATGAACCATTGATTGAGGTGTATGCGTTGCATGAGAGTTTGCTTGAGGGTAAGCAAATAATATGTGTGGGGATGTAATGTGTGGGTAAGAACGCATTTTAAGTGTTCAATATTATGCATTTAATTGTTTATCTGCATTGAAAACGATTACTTTGAGTGGTTTTATGTTTACATGTACTTGCAACTTAACAGAGCTAATTTAGAGTACTTAGGAGGGCAAGAGATCAAGTGATGGATGGAAGAATGCAACCGGGAGTTCGAGACGATGAACATGATTGAAGAAAATAAAAATTACATAATATGGTATTATAGAAACCATAGGCTACGGGTACTAGACCACAACCTATGGGTCTGGTTGATCATGTGTGCACCGTAAGGCAGAAAGTGAAGCCCGTAGGCTACGATTGGGTCTGACGGGAATTCTTATTTTCTTGGTTTTTCTTCCATATTTAAGCCCGTAAAACCTTAAAGTCGATCATCCTCCGTATTCTTTCATCTTGGGGCGATTTGGGAGCCGCCACACACCATCCTAACACCTACCAATCACCACAATCATCTATGATGTCATCCTCTCAAACAAGAATCAAGACATTCATGATGAGCATGCAAGGCTGCTCTCGTGGCCAACTCTAGGTGTAGGGTTGTCTTGTAATTTGGCTTTTTGGTATTTTAAACCTTATTACTGTATTTGAAATTGGTTAATCATTCGGTTAGTTGAATCTTTGCATTTGTTTGTGTGGTTAAACAATTTTTCGTAATCGAATGCATTGAGGTTTATCAGTTAATTGATTTGAGGTCATCAACTTTAAGGATTATGTTCTTAGAGTCATTGGCCTATCTATCTTTAACAATATTTATTTCATTTATCAAAACCTAAAACTAATAATCAATTAGATCATTATTTAGCTATGCCAATCGTTTGGATTAAGTTTTGACAATCAACATAGCCAAATATTTAGTTTTTTGGTTTATTTATTCAAACAAAGATATTTCCAATTAGGCTTAATCATTTGTCCAACATGCTTTACAACCCGGAGTTTGGTTATTTTTTCTCAATTGTTTTACAATCAAATTAATTTTCAAATTGCTTGGCATCGTCTGTTCTCTAGCATAATTATTTTTTTGGTATTGAATTTGATTAGAGCATTCCACTGATTTCATGAGGATTCGACACCTTACTTGCCATTGCTAGTAAAGGTATTCTATAAATGCTTTTGATTGAATTTGATTAGCACTTTCCACTGATTCTCTGTGAAAAATTAAATGTTTTTATTGACCTTTCGACATTGATCAGCGGCACCACCTATTCTAGGGTTTTGTGAGACTTCTATCTCGTATCGCGATGGGATGGTTTTTAGTCCATGGCGTAGCGCGATGATTCTAAAAAACCAAAATTTTCATTCCCAGTCTTTGTTCTTTTATAACTTGATTAAATTAGCCTGAAAGTTTTGAAATATTACATTCTCTCACCTTAGAATGAAACTCCTCCTCGAGATTTGTTAAAACAGGTGTGTGTATATCTTTCTCATTTATGACTCTAACTCCCATGTGTATTCTAGACCTTTTCATGAGTTCCATATTATTTTGACTAACTTCAGCTTTCCTCTTTTAAGTTTCTTTATTTTGAAATTTTCTATATGTGGAGGTTGTTCAACAATTTTATGATTTTAGTTGATTTTAACGTCTCTTAGAGGCATGGCTAAAGTTTCGTTTTCAGACATTTATACAGATTAGAAACATGAAATACACTGTGTATTCCATTCATCTCTTCTGGCAACAATAAACGATAGACTACTGTATTGATTCGTTCAAGAATTTCAAATGGTCTAACGAAACAAGGACTTAACTTTCCTTTTTTGTCGAATTGTACAACACCTTTCCAAGGCGATACTTTAAATAGCACTTTGTCGCCCACTTGAAATTCTAACGGCTTAAGATGAACGTCTGCATAACTCTTTTGTATATCGGTCTTAAGTCGCTCAAGAAGTTGTAATATTTTCTCTGTTGTTACTAGGACTATCACTAGTCCAGATATTTGATTATCTCATGTTTCAAACCAACATGCTGGTGTTTTGCACTTATGCCTGTATAATGCTTCGAATATTGTGGCCTGAATACTTTTCTAATAATGTTATTGTATGAGAATTCCATAAGAGGGAGATGGTTATCCCAACTTCCTCCTATGTCTATCACACATGCTCAGAGCATATCCTCTAGGGTTTGATTTGTTCTTTTGTTCTGCCCATCCGTTTGTGGATGATAAGCAGTCTTAAGGTTTAATTGCGTACCTAGAGCATTTTGGAAACTTTTCTAGAAATGAGACGTAAATCTACTCCCTCGATCGGATATGATAAATAGTGACACACCATGTAATGTTACAATATTGTCCATGTATATATGTCCATTTATCCATAGATAGCTTCATCTTTATATTAAAAATTAATATTAAATTAATTTTAAAAATCTATATTAAAAATCAATATTTATAACAAAAATAAAAGAATTAAAAAAACCTAGATAACAAGCCTTATTCATCACCTTCTCCCCCACCCTTTTAACCTGATCCAGCCACCACCGCTTTATTTCTAGCCGCCACAGTCGGCTTCTACCTCCAACCCATCGACTTTTTTCCTCCCAAAATCAAACAACCATCCCCTCTTTGTCACACCCCAACCTACGGCGAAAATACCGGGGCGTGGACTGATTAGTCACTGCTCGTAAGGTTACTATCATGCAAATATTTAAAATTCAAATATCTATTTATTTAATTCAAATAACACCATTATTCATTACAAAAAGAAATCCAAGTAAACAAAACATCAAAAAATTAAAATGAACATTTAAAGTCTCAAAATAAACTCTTCTAGCATAAGTCCTTAAACAGTTCTTCTAAGTCCACACTTCATATCAAACGGTGACCTGCATATGCGTTGAAAATAATATAGTTTGTCAACACGAGGTTGAGTGAGCAACACACCAGTTCAGTTATACATACAATATATGATAAAATACGTAGCTGCAACGCATCAAATGAGATTAACAAATCAACCAATGAGCAAATAAAATGAGATGTCGAAAAGCACAAGGCTAAATCGACTAGCGTATGATCATACTATTTTTTGAGATTACGCTGGACCTCTCCGAATGCGGTTCACATTGAGCACATAAAACATATAGCAAGTAAGGCATGAGATTAGTTAACACATAAGACAACCATTGCAGTTTTGTGTATAGATAAAGTGCGAAAATATACTAAGTTACGCATATGTCCCTAAAACAGTATGAAAACGAGAAAAATGGAGGGGAATGTGGTACTTACCTCAAGATGAACGAGGATGATTAAAGTAGCAGGAATGAGACAAAGAGGATCACGCGCGAACGTTAATGCCTAAGAGAGGGAGGATGTGATTAAAATAAGGATCTTAATTACGACGCTAGTTAAACAATAACTAATTAATATAATAATATTATATTTATAAGGGTTTATTATTAACTATTATTTTTTATTTAAGAAAACATAATAAAATATTATTTTTAGTTTTATAACGAAAACTACTTGATTTATACATATATATTTATTAAAATGTTAATTTTTAAGTTATAATCTTTTGTATAGATATATGTACCTTTATATATATATGAAAACGTGAATTAACGGGTATTGTAAGGTCGGTTTTTAAATGAAATAATCTTGTTTAATCGTTATTATTATTAATATACTTAGTTGTTAGTTAAAAAGAATAAAATGATGGATTTTCCAAAAATAACGGGGTGAAGGAGGGTCAAACTCGCGACCTCCGCCCCCAAACATACATGAGTTAACCAGCTGGCTGTCTAGCGACGTGCATCAAAATACCAGTTTCCATATTTAAATGCTAAAATAGTTTATCCCAAAAATGATTGAACAAACCCTAGAATCGGGTTTGATTCATTAAGATATAGTTGATCAAATTGATTATGGGGTTAATGATGAACATCAGTTCGCGATTCAAACCATATATTTAATTACCTTAAAACGCAAGCAGAAGAGGAGTAATGACGCTTACAGTGGCCGGCGGCTAACAGTTCATGGACGGGTAATCAAATGATGATTATAATGTAATTATATATGGGGCTTAGGACGGTTAGGGTGAGGGAATCATATCTTGTTAATTAATTGAAATAATATTGAGTATTTCGTGTTCAACAAGATCCACGAGTGTCGGTTTCGATAAAAATGGAAAATCAGATGTTGTTTAGGGTGTCGGTTAAGCCGCGATAGAGATATGTAAACGATTTCCTAGATCAAACTTGATTATAAAAGGATTTGTTAGCATTAATTTGGTGATTATTAGAGTCGGGTACAAGAAAACTTGAATGTGGGTCGGGTCTGGAAATGGATACCCACTATAAGAAATGGATTATAACAAAATTTACATACAGACCTCTCAAGTTTGAAGATGGATAAAGAAATGGAGAGAACTTTATATTTTGGGTTTAAAACGTCAAAGTTAAAAAAAATAATTAGATACTATAACTCAATAAGTGCGGGATTTTATTAATTTTAGAGCCCGGACCCGTAAATGGGTCGGGTAACGGTTACAAATGATAAAGTGAGAAAAAAACCCGAATTGTTACACTCTTCCTCCAAAGCTCCGACAGTACTATCAGAAATAAAAAAATAAAAGAAAAATTATTAAAAGAGAGAGAGATGGGAATGACACGTGGCCCTTCTCACACAAACCCGGTCACGCGTGACCGAATGAGTGGGGTGCTTCACGTAGCTCACAGAAGCCATCCCAGATTACCCCTTGGCAACGTCGGACGCCGTGTGAGAGCCCTTGAGCCACATCATTTAGCCTAATAACAGTGATGACACAATAAATAGATATCAGAGTTTTTTAATGGTGAGCGCTTTTAAGAAATCTGAAGTGTATTTTCTGAGATGATAGTTAACTTTTTTTTATAAAATCACTCAACTTTTATGAAGTGTTTCAATTTGATTTTTTTATATAAATGTTAAGAAAAGTTAAGATTAAGTGAAACAATTAAAATTTATATGAACCTTTATTATAGTTTATTAATTATTTTTCTTTAACTTGTCACACATAATAAAAAAAACAAACTTTTATAGAAGTTTATATAACTTAGAAAGTAACTAAAGTGAGTTTTTTTTATAATAATCTTAACAAAAATTATCATTACCTTGAGGGTGCAAACGAGCTGAGTTGCTCGCGAGTTAATTAAGATTAGCTCTTGAAAAAACTTGATCAAGCTGAGTTTAAAGAAGTGTAAGCTCAAGCTTAAGTTTAAAAGTAAGCTTGTTTGATAAACGAGCCTGAGCTGGCTCGGGATCCTAAGCGAGTCCGTCATTTATATAAATTTTAATATGTATATATAACAATAATTATATATTAATTAATTATGATTAAATAATATATACGATGATAAGAAAAATAACTTAATAATACATATATGTTTAATAAAAGTTTATATATATCAATCAATCATACCCAGTGAAGTCCCATCAACAGCAAAGCTATAGGTAGGGTCTGGGGAGGGTGGGATGTAGGCACACCGTACCTCTATCCAAAGGGATAAAGAGGTGGCTTCCAGAGAGACCCTCAACTCTAAAATACATATGTATGAAGCAATATAAAGAAAATCAAAGTTCAACAGTAATAATAATAATAGTAATGAAAATAATAATAATAATAATAATAATAATATATGGAAAGAATATACTAATATTATATATATGAGAAGAATAATACTAATAATAATACTAATACCTAAGAATAAAAGTTTATATAGCTGAAAAACATATAGAAATAATAATAAATATATCTGAAATAATTAATAAATATACGTGATAGTAAACTAGCCGAATCCGACCCAAGCTCAAACCTGAAAATTTACTCACGAATCAAATTCAAGATTTAAAAATATAGATGGAAACACGAAAAGCTCAAGACATTGTGTAAATTGAATTAGCGAGTCCAGCTCGGCTCGACTCGAACCATTTGCACGCTAGATTACTCCCATATACAAATGATATTTAATATCATGTGATTAATGTCTAATAATAATAATTGACACATAAGATTTTCATTTTTTCAGACAAGAAATTTGGTTAAATAAAAGTGAGAGAAGACCAATTCTTTGTTTCGTTACTCGTCTTCTCTCTGTCTCTCTCTCATTCATCTTATTATTATTATTATTATTATTATTATTATTACTTTCTCTCTCTCTCTATCCCGTCACCGTGTTTCGTCGGCGACAACACTAACCCTTCTCCACAATCCTCTCCGTACAGCCCCGTAATCGCAATCACAATCGCAGAAGCTACAAATACCCTCCCTTTATTGATCATCATCTGTAAGTCCTTTATTATTTCATGGCTCACTCTTTAAGTTCTAACTAGTAGCTCTTCACCTTTCAAATTTCATTCATTTTATCTGTTAAACTATTTAGCATCTGTTTAGGTTGTATCGGATAGCTTTAATTTGGGGATTTAGTGTTTTTCAGAGTTAATTGATGTAGTGATTGAATTGGAATGCGATTAAGGGTTAGATTAGCTCAAATTCATAATTAGGGTTTACTTGATACCTGATTTTGTTCCATTCGAATCGATTCAAAACTGGTAATAATATGATATGCTTTTGATGCAGCTATTCAATTTGAGGGCTTTGAATATTACGGTTCGTAATAAATGAAGCGTTAATATTGAAGGTGGTTCTATAATTCTATAGTTCTGTTGTTGTGACTTATTAGATAAAAAGATGTTGGAGGGTCAAAAGTTTCCGGGTATGATGGGCGGTGTAAATAATGGGAATGATAACTTTGTTGACCTTGGAAATGTCTTCTACCATAAGCTCGGTGAAGGCTCAAACATGTCAATCGACAGCTTCAACAGTTTGCAGATGAGCAATGGTGGCGGGTCGGTCGCAATGTCTGTTGACAATAGTAGTGTGGGTTCGAACGACTCACACACGCGCATATTAAACCACCAAGGTTTAAAGCGTGTAAAAACTAATTACATTGACGCGCAGAGTGTGAATAAGGTAAGAGTATCGCAAGGTTTAAGTGATGATGCGTTGGCTCAGGCTCTGTTAGATGCACGTTTCCCGACGCAAGGGCTTGAGAACTTTGATGAGTGGACGATTGATCTAAGGAAACTTAGCATGGGACCCGCGTTTGCACAGGGTGCGTTTGGTAAGCTTTATAAAGGTAGTTACAACGGTGTGGATGTTGCTATTAAGCTTTTGGAGAGACCGGAGAATGATTTAGAACGGGCCCACTTGATGGAGCAGCAGTTTCAGCAGGAGGTTATGATGCTTGCAACATTAAAGCATCCAAACATTGTTCGGTTTATTGGTGCATGTCGTAAGCCTATGGTGTGGTGTATTATAACAGAGTATGCGAAAGGTGGTTCTGTTAGGCAGTTTTTGACTAAAAGACAAAACAGATCCGTGCCTTTGAAATTGGCGGTTAAACAAGCGCTTGATGTTGCACGGGGAATGGAGTATGTGCATGGACTCGGGTTGATTCATAGGGATTTGAAGTCGGATAATCTTTTAATATCTGCTGATAGATCTATTAAGATTGCTGATTTTGGTGTTGCTAGGATTGAAGTGCAGACTGAAGGAATGACACCCGAGACCGGGACCTACCGTTGGATGGCCCCGTAAGTTTTCAGTTTAGCTGGAATGCAAGTTTTGTAACCAGAAAATTGCACAATTGGTTCCTGTGTTTGTTTGACTATATTACAAGTTTTGTTCCAAAATATAAAAAAGTTGCATGGTCTAAGTTTGCAAATTTTAAAATCCGGGGGTCAAATCTGCAATATGGTGAAACTACAGGGACCATTTGTGAAATTTTCTGTTTCATTAATGAAACTAATAGTGTTATTGCTACTGCAGGGAAATGATACAGCATAGGCCGTATACACAGAAGGTGGATGTTTATAGTTTTGGTATTGTTTTGTGGGAACTTATTACAGGGATGCTTCCATTCCAGAACATGACGGCTGTCCAGGCCGCGTTTGCAGTTGTTAATAAAGGAGTCCGACCCATTATCCCAAATGACTGTCTTCCGGTTCTGAGTGAAATAATGACTCGTTGCTGGGACGGGAACTCAGATGTCAGACCGTCGTTTACCGAGGTGGTCAGAATGCTTGAACATGCTGAGACTGAGGTCATGACCACGGTCCGTAAGGCTCGGTTTAGGTGCTGCATGAGCCAGCCAATGACTACTGATTGATGCGCGTGGAACCGTAAAAAGGCTAGAATTGGAACTGAAAAAGAGCGTGTATCTTCTACTATGGTAATATTTGAAGGGTGAAAAGAGGAAGAAAATTGTGATATGATATTAACTGCTGGTTTTGTTTGTTGGATTATCTTTGTTTTTATGGATTGTTTTGCTGAATTAGTAGTAATGGAGGAGATTTTATGTATTTATAATTGATATACCTATAAAATGCTTTTCCTATACTGGTCAAGTTCATTAGCACTTTTAGGGTATTTTGGTCATTTAAATGGTCTATTATTTTGTTGATTTTACCTACTGTAGAGTGGGGATGAATTTGGTATCGTGGTTGTTACAAAGTGCTTGTCTCAATATGATATTGGTAAAAAAAATACCGATACTAGATTTATGAAAAAAGTGAGTACGGTATCGCTACTTGGTATCAAATAATCATCCCTGGTGTAGAGAGGCTTATTGGCATTGAAAAACACGGATACCAAATTTCACGTAAAGTGGCCATTGGTACGGTACCGGTACTTGATACCAAATATCATTCGTGGTTGGTGACTTGGTGTAGAGAGGCCTGCTTAACGATTCAAAATGATTCAACCTAGATCTACGAGATCTCCTAGTTTAAAACCACTTATTGTAGACCAAAAGTCCAATAGATTAAACCTAATCCATGTAAGTACCATCTTGGCAAGCCCAAGTCGAAGGTGGTCCATTAGAGGCAAACCCATGGCCATCATATACCTGTTTTTCTCAACATTCAGCAGATTGTTTTCCTCCCAATACTTGTATATGTACTATTACATACATATAAACAAAGGCCGAAATACCATACTCACTTGAGTATCAAATGGTGGTCTAGAGACTTCGGTCTTTGACCCATTTGAACGAGTGCTTTGCGGTCTTGCAGATTTGAAACGAGACAGAGATGATGAGTGATGCTGCTACAATTGTTGTCTTGCTATGATTATTATGTTGTTTGAAATGATCATCTAGACGAGACTAGACTTTCTAGGAAGATGATTAAAATAACTGCAAAACTGGGAACATGCGTAAAGTGGGAAATGAAAATACACGAAATGATGAACTTGTTTGATGAAGAGGGAAGAGCAAGATTTTAGTGGCATATTATCAATAATAAATGGATTCATTAACTAATATATGTTGTATGGAACAATCTATCCATAAATTAAAGTGTTACTCTTTTCAATTTTTCATTTCAGCATCTGGCTACTTGGTAATCATTTTAGTGTAATTAATTATTTTGAATTTTAATTAAAATTCACGGGCAAGACCAAATATCACTACAAACAGGACAACTAGATCATGAACAAACATGTTTAGCTTCAAAAGTCAAAACCACATCAACTGTTTGTAAAGAATGCTAAAGAGAAAATGTGTAGTTTTGTGTACAGCATTCATTTGTTTGCAAGTATTCGTATGTTCAAAATAAGCATACTATTCATTTGTTTGCAGATATTCGTATGTTCAAAATAAGCATTACTAATTAAAAAATAACACCAACAAATGTCTCGTAACAAATGAGTGAATCGCTTTCGTTAGGTGTAGTTTCTATAAACACATTATTTCTTGTTTGGTGAGGGTCGCAGCTTTAATCAATGAGACTGTCGAGGGACTATTGTTGCAAAAGAGTAAACTTAGTCGGTATTTTGTAACTAACTATTTTTTTTTTGAAAGGCCAACGAGTCCTCTGAATGGCCACATCGGGATACACTCGTCTTTTGATCCAGGAAAAACCCTCGACTGCCTAAGGCCAACACCCGTGAACACCCGCCCGAAGGCACGATAGTGCAGTGAAATAAAACATGATCAGTTCTAGAACCAAACTAGTGAAAACCACCTACTCGTCTAGTCTCTCATCATCACTTTGATGCCTCTGAAACTAAATGCTGAGAACAAAAATCGAACCTGAATCACACAAAAAACACCAAATTCCTCCATTACCACTTCATCACTGACAAATGTTGAGTCGAATTGGAATGCTAGCCGCTTTTTATATTATTTTTATTATTTTTTACCAATTAGCTAGTTTCTCAGTACTTGCACTTATTTAACTTTGTTTTTAAGATTGTGGTTGGTTTCCCTTCATTTTTTTTAAGGCTCATGTCAAATTTTGGTTAGATTCTTAATTTATGTTACGGGAGCCAAAGAACTTGAAAATCTTGATGGAGTTTGTCTAAACTAACAGTTAACCAAGCCGTCAATGGATACATGAAAGAGGTTATGCAAGACACGCTTGGGTAAACGATTTTGTTCAGTCGATGAAGAACCGTCTTCATCTTCATTTAGTTTCATTTATGTCTACATCTTCATCAATCTATTGACATAAATTGTACGGCGGATATTATCGATTGACCATTTTTTAGAAGAACCATTTGTAGAATAATAATAAAGGGATGTGATCTTCATACACCACCCCAATTGTCATTGTACAGGCTTATATGCGTGACTGACAATTGTACGAAGGGAAAAAAATCTTTTTGCAGCCTATGCGGCCTGTATAGCATATACGAACCGTAAAAGACTTCAACAGCTCGAATAGAGTCTGACAAAAACGGACATAAACTGACACAACTAAGGTCTTATACGGCCCGTATAGCCTTATACGAGCCGTATAGATGAAAAGTGGTGTGCGAAGATCCATGGTGGTGTATGAATATCCTATGCTATAATAAAATACACTTTTTATTAACATGAAAAGAAATAAGCGGTGTATTACAATATTCGGAAAGAAAATTACAACTGAAATAAATAAGTACAAGGAAATATATAAAATAAATAGTAAATGGGGTTGAGGATTCGTGTTCAACACGGGTCCCTTAATACAAATTGCAGGTCTCCCAAGAGAATCCGTCTATTTCCCGGGATACAACAACCAAAGTAGTTAGTATTGTCTGGGAGGACCAATCACTCGAATTAGAACTTGCAACATAAAGAAAGGAGTAGAAAAAGGTTGAACACGTTCTAGTCCTTGTATTTTTCTTCAAGATGGTGTAGTGCCAAGTATTTTTATCAAGAATCGGGTAATAATCAATCTCCAGATCTATGTTTTTAATGTTCTTGATTATGGGGTTTTTTTGCACCTTATATGAAGTTACGGTTTCATCTAATGATCCAACTGTTACATATGTTTCATAGATCTAATCTTTTGGATGTTAAACACAAGTTTTGGACGCTAAAATTTGGATTTTGGGATGAAAACGGGGTTGTTTGATTTAAAGTCATTGAGAAACTAGGGTGCTTATCCTGCAAATAGGACGTTCATCCTACGAAACTATGATTTTTCTGCGAAACTTTTGCTAAGGTAACTGGGAATGAAATTACCCCTCGCGGATGCATTATTTCCCCTCCAAATCCCGACACTGGAGTGTGGATGGGTTTCAATCTTTCTTTATCTTCTTCGTCAAGCTGTGCAAAGCATTGTTCATACAAGCCACTCCTCGGGAGTTAGCTGTCCTCTAGATTTGGAACTACGTTGATGAGACCTTGCCATGTCAGAGTCACCTGAATCATCTTCCAGATCCAACATTGACCGCTTTCGGCGAGTTTCTTCCGTAATTCGTCTGATGATACCCAGATTTGAACCTTCTGGTGCCGAGCCACGTCCCATATATGTGGGAGTGGGACAGGTTGGTGTTGTAACATTCTCTAGGGTAAAACCCCCAGGTGTTACATTGGTGATTCTTGACCCCGGAGTTGTGACACGCTCAAGAGTACGGCCACTTGGAGTCGTAATACGTGCAAAAACACTAAGACCCGAAGGTGCTTCTGTGTTAGTTACATGTGAATCAGGTGCAAGGGTTTCCGTCGGCCCTTCAGGAAGTTTACTCATATCAAACGAACCAAAAAACCAACGAAAACTATTGCTGTTCTAAGACGTCCCACGGATGGCGCCAATGAAGAAACACAGATCCATTCCCCTAGTAAGAATCATGAACCTCCTTCTAGAGAGTACTTGAGTGGTGACAGCTGTCCCGCTGGCACTGTCTTCCGGATGTTTAAGCTAACAGATGTCTTTTCCTGCGGATGACTTTTGAGGATGCCAGGATGTTTCCGCGTGTGTTGTGAGGATGTTCCTCCTCAATCGCGATATGCGGGTGATCCATGTGTCCCGCGGGTGTCCTACAAGAGGATTTTTTATGACCCGCGGGTAGTACTTAAGAGTATTTGGTTCTTTTGGGTACCCTACCTCTACACATGCGAAATCATCTCTTATTCAAGCAAATTAGATGAAATGAACCATAGAATAGTTAATCTCTATCACCTTGAAACCATTTACCAAATTCAAATGAAATAAAAAATTACAGCAACCTCTGATCCATTTATTGATTCCTCCAAATCAACATAAGCCTCCCATCTCAGAGTCACCGATTCACTAAACCAAGAGGCCATCAACATCGGTGTTAAACTATCGATGAACAATTCAGAGTTAAGTTCAACAAGAAACATTGTAGTCAAGTGGTTCAGATGCATTGAAAGAGGTGTGTCTTGTCTGGGTCCCATCCCCTCCGACCAGTCCGGTTATGACAAGCTATGCTTCAAACTCCTGTTGGATTTGTGATATTAGTTACAATCAACATTAAAAATTATCAATTCGAAATGAAGGCTGATTCAAGCACGCTCTTTTCACTCACTTTCTCTATTTATTGTCGAAGCCATCATTAATTAATTCTGAAGTAAGAGTTTCAAATGCATTATTTAAGTTTCGTTTTCTTAAATCCCAAGAATTTACTTAATTTAGAAATTTATATAACTTTCCCATGTATAGTTAACTTTTATTAATTTTTTTTAACTTTCCCAAAAATGTCCTTCATTTTTGCGAGTTTTCATATTTGTCCCTAACCTATCTTGTCGCCGATGACGTGTTCGATATTCCTGACGACGTGTTAGACATTCCTGAAGACGTTTCAGCCATGAGTTTTGCCCCTTGGACCCTGCTACCAGGGGGCTTTGCCCCTTTGGAATCCCCGTAGCTTACGGGTTACTAACAGAATTATAAATTATAATAAGATCATATAATTATGCACCATGTACCCAACTTAAGTAGATTAATGTTACAGTTAACTTGATCAACAAATTAATCTACTACACTAAAATCTCTAATAGAAGGTCTTCTTAAACTTGTTTAGATTGAGTTTGGAAAATGCTTATTGGCTTACTAGTGATTTCAAAAAGCCAATAATATAAAATGTGTTTGGCATTCTCGAAAATCCTTTTTATTTTAGCTTTTTGAAATAGTTAAAAGACAATTTTCTAAAAGCACCAAATATTGGCTTTTCATTTTGAAAAAGCCAGTAAACAATAAACATTTTTCAAACTCAATCTCAAACATTAGTCTCTAGATTGTTGTGGTAGATTAGTAAAGGTTTTTGAGATATAAAAATTAGAAGGCAGTACTCCCTAATGATCAATTACTTAAAAAAAGTTTAATTTTAATGAACATCAAGCTCAATCTTTTGTAAATACCATTAAAACCATAAGTTTTTACACTTCAATATCACAAATTTTGTCTATAAAGGTTTGTGAGAAATAAAAAAAGAAATCAATTCTCCGTCATAATATAGTCGTAACAGTCACAACCTAGGTTTTAACTGATAAAGTTGCAAGTTCACATTCAAAGACAAGTTGAATCGCTTTAAGTAGAGATTGTGAACTTTAACTGCAACTAATTACTCTGTATTTTCTTCGTAACCTCCTGTTGACTTTTGTGACACATCCAATAATTGCTTCAAGAAAACCACCATCGACTTTCTTGCCCCTTGGTAAGGCTATGTCTTCTGGTCAAAAGTCCATGTTATGCCTGGATTCATCGTATCATATTGTGTCACATAACACCTACTGGATCTGGTCCTTCACCCGTGATTGCTAACGCCCTATTTTTACCTCTAAGTTACAACCTTGTGACTTATAGAAGTTTTTCACTCACGCATTAAACAATCTCAAACACCTTTTTAACTTTTCAATAAGTTATAAGTTATAAAGAGGCAAAAATAAAGAATCCCAAACACCCCTTCACTTGAGGCTATTGTGGTAAGTTAGCCACACACGCCCCTTAAACTCACCCATCACTCCCATTATAGCAACCATGAGCCCATTAGAGCCACCCACTCGCGCCCCTGTTATCGATCCTATGTTATGGTGTTTGTGATCTACGTAGCCTGCGCCACCCGTCAGCGCTCCCCAATATAGGCCAAAAACACATGTCTAATAAAAAACCAAAAAAAAAAACAAACAAAGAACAAGGAAAACCGGAAAGCTATCATCCTCGAAATATCAATCTCTCGCAAGAAACAATCGGAAATTTCTATTGCAAAAAAAAAAAACTATCAAAAGAATAAGCTTGTTCTCCAAATCGCCGCCTCGACTCGTTTTGATCTTTTGGTATCCATAATCGATTTTCGCCTGAAATACGGTTATGGTTATGCGACAAAGAAAGTATAACTCACCTACAAATCACCGAGAAGAAATCTGTTGTTTCGACTACCCTTGATCTCGGAGAGAAAAACAAGCCCTAGTGACATGCCTTCTGTAACATCCCCAAAATTTCGATCCAAATTTGACAACTTAGGAAAGTTGAGGGATCAAAAATAATATCAAGACAAGTCATGAGAAAATATTAAATAAGGAAATATAAGAAAAATAAGGAAATAAAAATATTTTCTAAGCTAAGTATTCTTACATAAAGGAAATAATAAAAAGGAAACTCCATCTCACATGGAAGGATGTAAGAAAGTGGAAGCACTTTACTTGAGTATAAATAAGGAATATAAATTTCATCCCACATGGAAAGTGGTAAAGAAATTGAAGCTCTTTATAAGGAAGAGATTTTCCATAGTACTATTCTTTTATGGATATCATGCACCAAGTGGTTCTAGCGGAGGGTGCGTAGCACCCGACGCGCACACGCTCGGGCTCGGGCGAGGTCGATGGCGATGGCGCACTTCGCACGCTCGCATCGCCGCGATCCGCTTTGAGAGCCGCCTTAGTATTTTTGGACAACGAGAGTTAGACCCAGATATGACAAGCTACTAAAACAAAGGAACCAAATGAAAAATAATATTCAGGGACCCATCGCGATACGCGATGAGTCCAAGAAAAAGGGCATCGCGTATCGCAATGACCCGTGATGACTCAGGGACACGTGTCACACCACCCAGGTGACACGTGGCATACGTGTCAGGCCACGTGGCGAGATCTTAGAAAAGTAGGCGTCGCGATACGCGACGCTGCTGAAGAAGGGGCCCATCGCGTATCGCGATGGGACCAGAAATCAGCTATAAATATGAGGGGCTACGACTCATTCTCACACACACTCCCATACCCTCTCTCTAGAATTTCACACTCTTTCTCTACCTCGTTTTACGTAACGAACACCGTTTTGCGTGCCACCGACCCGACAAATATTACCTCGTAATCCGTGCCAAAACCCGACGTTTCCTCGAAGTACGTGCACAACCCGGCAACCCCGGATTTCGCCTCGATTTGCGTGCCAGTCTCGTAGTACGTGCCAAGCTCCGAAGTTCTGACGGTTTATGCTTAATACGCGATATAGAGTAGAAGTGATGCCCGTATAAACTTAGGAATATCTAACTCCGAATACCCGTGCGAGGTAGAGGTCCTGCCTAAGTTATTATTTTATTATTGTAAATAGCTTAGACCATAATCGGGGGTATAGCCCGAACCTTGAATACGATTAAGAATAATATAACTTTTCTTAAGCAAATGTTATACTTAAAATAGTATTTCTTTATGATTAAGAAATATAATATTCTTATAAAAAGAACAAAGATAAACTAATGTTTCTTCTTGAAAGAAGAAACATAACATATAATTGGTAAATAAAAAAAGGGACTAAATGTCCAAATGTTTTATATAAACAAATGTTTTTATCAAGGTTAAAGCTATACAAAATGGACTAAATGCCTGAAGCTAGATCGATGATCTAGTTATTTATACAAAATGTTATTCTCGTACTATAGGTTCGAGGTAACAAAACAAGAAGCAGAATCAGAAAACAGGAATCAGTATCAGAAACTGATTATAAACAGAAAAGGTGAATACGCACAAAACCTTTTATATTGAGTCAGAATGTTTGCATAGGATTTACGAATCCTTAAAACTTTGTGTTACATTAATAAGAAACGGACACTTTGATTAAGAGTATACATGTGTCTGGATCCATTCATACATGGTGACTCGGCATTTCCCCGAGGCCATGCATATCATCAACATGACTCTGAAGGTCTACGGGGAATGTTCAGAGAAATGATATTGTGTATATAGTTAATTGTACATGGTACTTAGAGTAATTTGATCCCAATTTAGTTGGGTGCCTAATGAGTAGTCACAAAGGTATTATTGTTGGTTTCACAAAGGTATTGAAAAGATATTTTTAGAGTCAGCGTTATTCACCAGTTGTGTGCTGACGTATTTTCCAACCCATTTTACAGGAAAACAAGAAAGGTTAGAACAGACAAGAAGGAATAGAAGATTGGAGTTATAGTCATTAGATGCTATATGGTGGCTCAGATATTTTATTTCAATGTATTATAAAGAATTATGTTTTTCAAAGAAATGTATTTGAAATATCAAACGGGTATTTTAACCCGAGAGTTAAATAAGTTTTCAATATAATAATAATGTTTTAAAGACTTCCCCTATACACCGCAACTCTGATTTATTTACAAAACAAGTACCAACATGTGGTCACACGCCTAGGCCCTAAGATGGGGGTGTGACACCTTTCGAGTGTCGACCCACTTGACATTCTTGGTCGTCGATTGGAATTTCAGAACTATCAAATCTTGATCAACTGACTTGTTGATCACCTTAGTTTGATTGAATCGACGATTGAACTTGGCTCCGATGCAAATTCAAGTCCCAATCGCTAATCAAACACGAATTACAGAAGGAGAATATTTGGCACAACTTAACAATTTTATTAATCGAGAAAATAACTCAAAACTTGATTAATTCTCCATCAACCCTGATATGAATTATTTAGGGTTATATAGAGACTCGATTACAATTGAAAATGAATACAAACTCTTAGGTAGCATTTGGTATGCAAGAATGATAGGAGAATGGAATGATTTATTGCATGAGAATGAAAAAATGGTGTTTTGTTGCTCAATTGAATGGAATCATCTATTACACATTTTCATTCCATCAAAATCATTTCTTTCCACGTCCTTTTTTTTTCATTTCATTTCTTTTTCACCATACTTTCTCAACATCACCCGATAACAACAGCCACCACCATTACCATCGCCACCATCACCACATGATCGCCACCGTCGACACCACTACCAATTCTACCACCGCCGCCACTATTGTCGTCGTAACCACCGCAACCATTGTTACAGCTCCCGCTTAACCATCACTACCACCACCACCGCTATCTGACCACCACCACGTAACCGCCACTACCGTCGCTGTCACACCCCGACCAAAGATGACTGAACATGCCGGGGCGTAACGTGTTGATTGGACAGTAGCTCAAAAGACACTAATTAAAGCGACAATAATTAATTAATTTCATTAACATTAAACAAGTACACAAATTCAATAATCAGAACAAATACATCAAAATTTTGTATTTTAAAGTAAATATCCTAAGGTAAAACTAATGTCTTCGATCTTGAACAATATCAACTACTTGTACTTGTAACATGTATAAAAATATGGTTTGTCAACAATACATAAGTTTAGTTGAGATATATATAGATAAAAAAACACAATTCGTATGTCAATGATAGCATTACAATTTTTATGAAAAAGTAAACAATAAAATATATGTGCATCTGTTCCTATTGATACAGAACGAACGTACTTGGGTAAATGTATGATCATACTATATGAGGATGATAGACCAAACCACCAAACAATAAAATAAACATTTAAGCACATAGAGCATAATCATAGAGCATGCAACAATCACACATAAACATAAATTGAATTGTGTTTTGAATAGATGTGGAAGTAAAACTCGAATAATACATAAGATATACATGCTACCCCCAAAATATATAAAAGATGAAAAATGGGTATGTAAACTCACATGAAACATGTAGAGGGCGGTAACAAATGGTCGGTTTGAGCGAGTTGAGTGGTCACGTGGCAAATTCCAACGGATTGTCCTAAGTTAAAAATACGCTTGAAGTAAATATCTTACATTGATAAGAGTAAGAATGATACTAGGGGATTCTAGGGATTATACCGGATTTGGGATCGTTGGGGTTTTATGTAAAATTTAGTTGATTTCAACTTTTTATTAATAAAAATAATATAAGTAAATTAACCGGTTATTTTCTTGAAATAAAGAGGTACTTAGTTTAAGCTAAGAAGAAAAAAGAACATTTAGTGCCGAGATATTTATAATTAAAAGTTTTAGCGGTGTTTGGTTTAATAAAAAATGTCACAATTCTTATTAATAGTTGTAAGTTTATTAAGTTTATTATTATTATTATTATTATTATTAAAAAAGCCTAAATAAGAAGAAATAAACCGAGAATTAAAAACACAAAAATAAGCAACCCAGGGCGAACTCGGGTCCCTGGGAGGCTCACTGATTTAACACGACACACACAAGCCAACTAGGCTGATGTAATAACTTGATAATGGGATGAAACAAATAGTAATTAAACAAAAACTCCAATTAACCCCAAATCCGTAACAAACCCTAATCAAATGAAACCCAAATTGAAGATCGATTGTCCTCTGTCAATTGAAATTGACAGAGGGCTTTAATTACTGGTATAAAACCTATCAAGAACTGAGTATCAATTACCTGGTTTGATAGTGAAATGAACGAGTTCTGGAACTTAGAAATTTGGTCAAGAACACAGAATCAAAGTCGATACTACGCTGCTTCTGAGTCACAATTGAGACCCAGTTTAGCGTTGATGTAAAGAGTGTGCAGGTCCATTTAATTGCATTATAGTCATGCATTGATAGGGGTTTGAGGTTAATACCAGCTCGTGTATAGAGTTAACGAAAATTTATTTGATTCAAAGGAATTCTGTCAACTGATCAATCTTACCATATGGATGATTAACGTGTTGGACAAGACGCGAGTAAACAGGTCCAATTCCGTGTTTTACGAGACCTAGATTGTGGATCGTAATCAAGTTTTTTTTGTGTGTGGGTGTGGGGGGGGGGGGGGATGGGGGATATGCTGATGAGGATGGGGAGGATGGATAATTAAGTTATTTGCAATATTGGTCCTTGGGGTTTCTGCTGTGTTCAAAAGAGGGAAATAATATAGTTGAGGGGTGAATTTTGCACATTTTGATAGTTCTAATAATTTATTAAATAAACGAAACAAATAACGAATGTTACAGTCGCCTCCACCCTACCATCGCCATCACTATCAATGTTATCACCTCTTAACCACCGCCACTCCCACCACTGTCGCCACCGCCACCACCATTTTCATCGCCGAAGCTACCACCACCACTGTCGCAATTGCAAAAAAAAATGGTATTTTTTTTAGATTGGTGTGGTTTTATTATTTCTATTTTATTTATAATTTTTTTCATGAATACCAAACAACATAAAGTAATAATTCATTTTATTCTTGTAGGTTATCCAAACAAGATAAAGGAATTGCAATAATCCATTCCATTTCATTGTCCATTTAACTATCTCTTCATCTTATTACCTCCAACCAAACATACCCTTATTTCTCTATTAAAATAAAAATTCATATCTGTCTAATAAATAAAATAAATAATTATCTCTAATTACACTGATTGACTAATGAGATGGATCCATTAACTTGAATTGACACCACCTTCTCGATCATAAATCGGTGTCAAGAATTAACTCCAAAAGGCATTAATATATCTAGCGATTTGTATATATGATGAAAACAATATTTAACCGTTTTTCGTCGTATAAGAAATTGATGGGGTGCCAAAAGAAGCTAATACTTAACCAGAATAATGATCAAATACAAAAAGGTATCCCAACCCTACTCAACAATTATGTAATAAGGAAACGCATTACAAACTTTTCTATTCTACGTAGGTGTTTTTGTCAATTTTAAGTGATTCGTATATTAGTTATATTCATTATTATTTACATCAAAAAAATTTAGAAATGATGAGAAATGGAGAATGAGAATGATACGCATTTCAAAGGTTACAACTTAGAAGATGAAGAATGCATAGGCTTGTAAACGAACTAAGTGAACACAAATAAATATATGTTCATGTTCGTTCATTTAACTTTAAATGAACACTTAATCGAACATATACTTGGTGTTCATGTTCTTTTGCTTAAAAATGAATATGCCCGTGTTCGTTTATTTAAAATCTAAACGAACAATTCACGAATATAAACAAAAATAAATTAACATAATTGAACATAGTAAAACAAAAATAATTGAACATACTTAAATGAGCACAAATAAACATAAATGAACATATACGAACAAACATAAACGAACATGTATAAACGGACATATATGAACGTTACGAACAAAAATGAACAAACGAAACAGGGGGTCATGTTCGTTCGTTTAATTAAACAAACACAACCTTTTTTTCCATCTTCGTGCATTTATTAAATAAACGAACTTCGTGCCGAACGATTCACGAACAACTTACTGAACGTTCGATTCATTTACATACCTACGAATGCATATAGAATGATCTGATGCCGATATAAGATATGAAAAAATAGAGAATTGCGAGTATATTGAATAACCATATACAGTATAATATGTAATAGCATTAATTAAGGAGGCATATTTAATAATCATCCCAGCTATATTTTAAAAACCAAAGTCTGTGTCTTTTAAATTAGGGATATTGGATTTTAATAATTTAAAGTTTGACCTATTAGTCAATATTAATCATAATTTAAGAAATTTTTTTTACATTAATCTCATCTTTCACTCTATTTGCTTTCACTAAGTTTTTTTATTAACGGGAACTAATCTGGTTAATTTTAAAGCAAAATATATCATTTCTTCAAGTTGAGGGAGACAAAAAAATGCAATTAAACTTAAAAACTCACCACCGCCGCCGCCATCGACATCTCCACCACCATCGCCACCTCGACCTCCGCCGCCACCACGCGACCGCGGCCCCTAACACCGCCATCTCCACCGCTGCCACCACCACCACATCCGTAGCCGCCACCACCTGTTTTTGAAGTGAGGGTTTGAAAAGGTATATAATTATTATTGCCGACCAAAAGAACAAAGTTTGGATTATTAAAATCCAATATCCCATTTTCTAACTCTCCTTTCATAAAAAGGTGGTGGTGCTAGTGACAGAGGTGGTGGCGGGTAGCGGTGGTGGCAACGGTGTTAGTGGCGGCGGCGGCGGTGGTGGTGATGTTGGCAGCGACATCTTGGTGGCGGCGGCGGCAGTCGCGGTGTCGGCAGTGGCGGGGGCCGTGGTGGTGGTGGTGGCGGCAACCGTGGTTGTGAGTTTTTAAGTTAAATTAGATATTTCATTTGTCACCCTTAACTTGGAGAAATAACATATTTTGCTCTAAAACTAACTGGGTTAGTTCTCGCTAAGAAAAGCCTCAGTAAAAACTAATAAAGTGAAAATAGAGATTAATGTAGGAAATTTCTTAAGTCAGAATTAATATTGGCTAATAAACTAAATTTTAAATTATTAAAATTCAATATCTCTTTAAATTAATAATAACAAAATTTAATAATAATTATATAAAAGGATAAACTTTGATTATATAACCTCTCAATTGTTCCATAATCTCGTCTTCATATTGTAACAAAATTCCTCAAAAAATAATAACTCACCTTTTCAAATCCCCTATCTCTGTACTACATTTTTAGAGGAAAACAAACACATCGTTCACCCCCATATCTATTTTTTAAAATTGTGGGATGTGAACAAATGGGAAAGGAAAAAATAACTAAAAAAGAAATAAAAATGTATTGTTTAATTGAATATGAATAGAGGGTGAGATGAAAGATGTTTTTAATAAAATAAGAGATATATTAAAAAACCGACATGTTTTAATTAAAATATAGAGATGGGAAGGAGATGGACTATGAGTGCTCTTATGCGTTCGCAAACCATTGATCTCCATCGGAAACTAAATTTGATTCGCAACCCCCTCGAAAACCCATTGATCTTAAATGAAACTCACCCATAGCGGTTAGGGTTTTGGTTCGCAATGGACGACTGCTGGTGTTGCGATTTTCAGGGATTCGATTCTAGCAGTGGTGGTGGTAGTTTGGTTGCTAATTAAGGTGAGGTTGGGTAGGTGATGATTTGATGAAGATTATGAACTAGGGTTGGGCGTAATTGTTAAAAAACTATTTGGATAAAAGTCGTTAAAGTGAGCAAACCTTAGAGATGATTTTGACAATTTACTCTGTTTAAAAAATAATAAGTTATTCAACAAACTAAAAAGACGGGTTTACCCTTAAGTCAACGATAAAAGTTAACGAAGTTAACTATTTGAACGATATTGGCAACAACCGGGAAACCTTAAAAGTTCAAAAGTAATAAACAAATTGGCTATACCTCGTGAACGATTGACAAATCACTCTCTAATGATTCATATGTATTTAAAACACAAATGATTGTACATTAGTAATCAATAATCATCCCAACCATATATTAAATGCCGAAGTCCTCGCGTACGCCTTTTGAAAATATAATGATAAATATTAAACGTTTATATAAATTGATAAAACTTCAATGATATAAACCTTTCCTACATAACCCATTGCTTATATGTGTTTTCTATATAAACGGTGCATTCTGCCTTGCTCTCCACCATTCATATCAGAGCCCACTAAGTACTAGGTATTTTCCCAAAAGATACCTACCTACCAGTACCACTTAATTATTCTCCCTCAATGTATGTATTTATGGTTGTGCAAGTAATATCAGGGTATTTGCATGCAATAGGTTGACAATCAAGACAATCAAAGTGCATGTACCATCGATATCAAGATGTGTAGAAAATGTGTCATTTCTTATGTGATTGAGAGTTTGAGTCTAGTGGTAAACAAGAGACTAAATTTAGAAGTACAATTACCGAGTTCGCGTTAGCTATTCAAAAAAAATTATACGTGTAATAGGTTAAACAAATCGTTGTTTCTCTTCTATTGGTAACAAAACTGTTGATGAATTTTGAAGTAGGAACATGTGGAAGTTGAAGATAGCAGAAGGAGGTGGTGAAGAGTGGCTAACCACCACCAACAATCATGTCGGCCGCCAACACTGGGAGTTCGACCCGGATTCAGGAACTGAAGAGGAACTAGCTGAAATCGACAAGATTCGTAATAACTTCAAAACTAATCGGTTCGAGAACAAACAAAGCGCTGATCTGTTAATGCGGATGCAAGTAAGTTAATCATGGTAATTCATTTAAGCAAATCCGGCCACTAGATACGAATTACGAAAGTTAACATAAGTAGAGTAAATAGAAAGTCGATTATAAGGGGGAAAACAGTATATATTATTAAATTGTTGACATGATGTTACTGATGCATCTGCTTCACAGACCGATGGACGGTCTATTTAATGTGCGCTGACTAGGTGTACGAGTATGGTGCTTCATGATAAGAATATAAGTACTGTTGCAACCGTTTTATAGATCTTTATCTAATTCGTATATTTATTGCTTGAGCGATGGTAGTAGAGGACTAGGGATAAGGTTCCTTTTTGTCCTTAAAAGTAGTTACCAAATCAATCAATTGTATCCAGTGAAGTCCCATCAATATTAAAGTTATAAGTAGTTAAGGTCTGAAGAGGGTGGGATGTAGGCACACCATACCTTTATCCAATGGGATACAGAGGTGACTTCCAGAGACCTCCAGCTCTAAAAAATGTATGTATGAGAAAATATAAGAGGAAATTAAAGTTCAAATATATATATGTTTAAATATATAAATGTTTTACTTTATAAATGAATACAAACCATTTAGAACTAGTGTATTATACAAATTTATAAAACTACGAATTATATATAATAATGGTAAACTAGTTTTACTTTATAAATAAATACAAACCATTTAGAACTAGTGTAATATACAAATTTATAAAACTACGAATTATATATAATAATGATAAACTAGTTTTAAATAATCCCTACTATGTCATATTATAACAGTTTCAATTTGACACTTCGTTAGTGGTGGTCCAAACTAAATGTGTATTTGTTTTCAACGGCCCGCTACTAATATATAATTAACTTCATTAGTCTCTGATGCTTACGTGACACACTTTGTTGTCAAAAACTTGATTACATGGCATTTGTCTCACCACAACCAAAAACCACCATCACCACCCAACCTTCTTCTCCTACCACACCTTGTCGGAAAATCTGCATACCTGTACCACGGAGACGGACGACCAAGTGTAGAGTGGACTCTTATTAGATATTTTAGTCGGCAAAGTTCGGACATCTTCAAGTTTTTTATACCGGCAAAGATCAACCTCCGCTAGTCCGATGGGATTCCTTCCTTGTCTTGGATCTTGGCATTGACATTATTGATAGTGCCAGAGCTTTGGACCTTAAGATTTATGGTCTTGCTTGTTAGGCTTTTAACAAAGATTGCGTATGTTCAATTTCAAATCAAAACGGTTGTTAAGAACAAATTGATAGTATTTGACCACAAAATTAGACAACTACACATCAATCATGAAATTAAGATCAATAAACAAAAACGCCTAACTTTACAAATCAAACCCTAAACCTAATTTCAAGAATAGTATAATCCATCGATTTGTGAATTCAATAGGAAAATCTAATAAGAAACATTGAAATCCAGATCGATAAAACTGATAAAATAAAGATCAATAAACAGATTCGCCTCAATTAACGAATCAAATCCTATAACCTAATATCAACAGCTCTAGGTTCTACCGATTCACAAATTCGTTGAAATTAAAATTGAAAGAAGAATTATTCATCTAACACTTTGAATCAAAACAAAACACTATTGAAAAACGAGTGTGCTGATTATTAGGTCAAAACAAAACAAAACTGTAGGTCCCTTGACCGGATCTAACAACACACTAACTATTACTAGTTATCTTGGATCAACCTCTACACTAGTTGACGGAATCAGCTAGTTAGGACCGAGATCTTGGATCTTGTTTGTTGGTTATTTAGGCTGAGAACAAGAAGAAAGAAAGAGAGAGTTTATGGGTGTGAGATAATATTATGGCAAAAGGTTGTGTTATGTTTAAGATACACACACATTATATAGTGTGTGTATTCTCATGCACACATTTATTTATAATCGACCCAATGGGCTTTAAGTACATGTGGCCTTGTGCCCAAGCATACATAAGTAAACAAACATACAACATAAACGAAACATAAGTTACAAATACGAAAGATTTAACAAGAAAAGGGCCCAACAATCTCCCTCTAGTCTTTGATATTTGCTTTATTTACTTCCATCACCACTCGCACTCCGACTCGTAATCGAAGATATCGTCTGGCTCTTCAAATGGTTGCTTTTCAACAAGTAGATTGACGAACTTGTTGAATTTTCCGACGATCGCGTCTGTGTTGTCACGACGGATATCTTCTACAGTACAGAGAGGCGACTTCACAAGCTTCTTCAAGTCGCTGAGTCTAAAACCTGAAAGTTCATGCTCATCAAAGAAACACAGGTCGTGAGTACAGGTGCAATGAATGATGACCTCGCCATGCACGTTGTCAAACTCCCAGGCGATGAAGTCATAGATAAAGTCGTATTCGAAGGGCATCCCATGGAAGATTGGTTCACCATGATCTTCAGGCATTTTGTATCTTCTACCCTTGGACGGCTTGTTGGTGAAGGGGTTGATCTTCTTTGACTTGTACGATCTACCCGGATTGACCGCAAATTTCGGGTAGTACTTCCTCCACTCTCTCCTCAAGAACCTGTTCTTGAACCATGATTACGTGGTGTCTTTTCTATCGTCTCGAGCTATGGTCTTTCGAAAGTAGTTCATGTCGAGTACGGATAACGTGTGCATATATCTATATGTGAGATATGTCAGTTCCCCATTGGCACGTCGGATAGCCCAACTTTTGCTATCTTTGTGCCATTTTACGTATAGAATAGGATCAGAATCATGGTATGGCTTTGACCTCCATCTTAAGCTTCCCATCCTGCTCACACTGTAGTATTTGGTGCCATTTCTTGACTTTCTTCGAGCAGGATTAGCAGCTGGAGTGACAACTGGCTCTTCAGCAGCCGGCTCAACGTTCTCTCTGACCGGTGTGTCGGGGTCAGGGGAATAGTTGATGCCATCATCACTGTCTTCTTTATTTTATTCCACGGCTTTCTTAACTGAAGGTTTGGTACCTGCAAAAGAACACACGTTAAAATAAATAGGCGATTTCAGCCTCCACCGCAGCGTCCGTCTACTTAGTTTTCTCAGCATCTCCACTACCACTACCACTACCATCACCACTATCATCACCGTTTCCACCACGAGGTTCATCGTAACTGTCATACTCGTGGTCATCATCCTCGTCATCCTTCTTCTTATAACCATTATCATCATCATCATTATTCTCATCATCCGACTCATCATCGTTACCATCGTCATCACCATCATCACCGTCGTCACCTTGAGTTTCTTGTTGTGGACCAGCATAAAAAATCAAGGAATTTGTAACCATGGTACTTACTTGTGCACTAGTTGTGGGCGCAAAAAGTGGTGAGTTTGTAGAACTGTCCTGCCCAGATAAAGCAGCAGTAGTTACTACAGGCTTAGTACCCACGACGGTTCCAACAACAACTGCAGGCTCATTATCAGCAGCCTTAGCACCAGAACCTCCTTCACCTCCATCCTTTCTAGGTTCTCTTGTGTAGATGAAACCATGAATTTTTCCAAGAGCTCTGACCCTTTCAGCATCAAAGGCCAAACGAGCAAGAATGGGTTGTCGTCGGTTGACTTGCTCGGCCCTTGGCTCAGCTACACATAGAAACCCTCGAAAGGTTTCCATCAAGTGAACCCTCAGATTCTCAACATCTTCATCAGTCAACCACATAACCTCCATAACAACAAGGTATCAGTTGACCAAGGACTCGTTCACTTGTCCTTGCCTATCATGTTCTTCTTCCATCTTTTCTTCAAGCTGCTCAACTAAATCACGCAGTCGAACGCTTTCACCCATCAATCTACTCACATCCTTGCTCTCACTACCTTCCAACCACTTACTCTAGAGCCCAAACGCTCAAAATCAATCCACACTTTGTCAAGAGTGGAATCAAGTTCCCTTCTGAACTCACTTGCAAATGTAGAGGAGGAAGGAAGATCAGTTTCCAACTTTGTAACCCTCGACTCAAGCTTCTCTAACCCAACATGTTGATTAAAATTTTGTAATGTATTCTTGTTGATTAACTCTTGCTGATTGTTGATACGTTGCTGCAACAAGTTGATCCAATCCCTTTGACTAGCAATTTGAGCTTGATCAAGATCACGCCTTTCTTGTAGAATGGCCAATTGATCAGTGAGGGCGTCTCCTTGCCTAGTAGCTTCTTGGTTGATGGGTTGTTGATCTTTGAGAAATTTGATCAATATGAGCTCCCGCTTTGCACGGTTCTCATTGCCTCTTACAGTGCCTTAATCCTATCAAGGACAGGATCATTGAACACTGGAGACGTCTTCGATTTCGCACTTGATATGGGAGTGACAGCAATGAAAGGGCTTCTAAGGGTTGAGGGAAGTATGGTTGATATGGTTGAGTGTGGTGTGGTTGTTATGGATAAGGTTAGGGTTAAGGTAGGGAATGATGTGGTTATGGTTAAGGGTAGGCTGGTTGGTGTGGTTGTGGTTAGAGGTAGGCTAGTTGTGGTGGTTTGGGTTTAGCTAGATAATGTAAATGTAGAGGACCAGAACGAGGTATCTCTAATTGGTGAGGCGAATCGGTATGTAGGTGAGGTGACGGGTGCGGTGGTCATAGGGGATATGATGGTTTTGGCTTGGGTGGTTGTGGGAATGTTTTCAAATATGGACGTTATGGGTTCATCTAAGTGAGTTGGGGAGGTTTCAGGTGAGGTGATGGGTTCATCTAAGAGTGATGGTTTCTTAGGTTTGGGTTTGGTTTTAAGGATGATTCTAGGTTTGGTTTTGGATGGGACTTTGGGTGAGGTGAGTTTGGTTTTGGGCTTAGTTTTAGGTGAGATTGGGGTTTGGGTTTTGGTGAATTTAATCTGTTTGGCTTTAAGGGCTTCTATGGTTTTGGCTAATGAGGTTGGTGATCCTATGTGTGGGTCGGGTATGGTGGTGGTTTGTGGTGTGGTGGTTTGTGCTACTTGGTCACGCATCATCTCAGAAATCGAAGGAAAAAATACCTTAGATTGAGGCACCTTTGAATATGAGGACTTCTTGGAATCCATCGTCTTCTTTAAACGCTTGAGAGGACGCTCTGGCTCCTCGTCTTCCTCCTCTTCCTCAGCAGCAGAACTCTTAGAGGATTCTCCGGATTTCCTCTTTTTCTTGTCATGCTTCTTTTTGGATCATCAACAGGCTCATCCTCCTGTTTTTCCTCCTCTTGCTCATCACCTTCATCCTGACCATCATCAGGATCATCATCATCATCATCATCATCTCCTTCCTCTTCCTTAACCTCAGTTTCTTCACTATCAGTCTCAGTCTTCTCAAACTGACCAAACTTTTCACCTGGCTGTTTACCCTTGTACTTGTAAGAACTCCTCCTAGAGGGTGGTTTAAGGATAAACTTTAGAACAAACAGATTGTTTGACGAATTTTACGTGAAATGGCTTAACGAATTCAACTTTATTTCCCTCTTCATCAACCTCATCTGCATGCAAAGGTTTGGGTGTATCTGGGAGCAGGTGATCCAAAATTAATTGGATGAAACGAGGATACATCATTCTTCTTTCTTTGGCAAGTACATTTTGCTGTATATACTTGAAGAATAGCTGAGAGTAGTTGTACTTCCTCTTCCTCGTTAAACATAACATAACTCTCACCCAGTCGACATTTAACTTATCAAATCCGCCCTTCTGAGAAGATAGACAGTTAGCTACTATATGAAATAGTAGCCTCCAGTATACGGGCAAGTGATTCTTCTCACATGTTGACCACTTCACATCATAACCTATCTCATCCAAGTAATCGGTTATTTGTTCTTTTGTAAAGGTAGTGCATGGGTCATCTGCATTGTTATCTATTTGTAATGTCTGTCTAATAACCGTCTCATTCACAATCACCTTCAACCCATCAATCTCTGAGGTTATTTTAGAACTGCCTTTCCTTGTTATTTCCTTTGTCCAGAACTATTCTTGCCAAGAATAGTGAATTTTGGATCAACAGAGATTGCGTAGGATAGTGGACAAGTTTGTAATCCCTTAATCATAGATATGAAAACTTTAAACTTTTTCTTTCTTGGGATTTCCAAAGGGCAAGAACTATTATGACCCTATTAAGACACAAAAGAAGCATTAGTGTTGATAATTGAGTTGAAAGATAGCAAAAATAAACTATACAAAACTTATGTACAAAAGTTATACTCAACAGAAAATTTGTCTAAGTATAAAGCATTCGAATCAAAGCAAATATGAAAAGCTGATCGAAAGGTCTAAGGTATGGTCATTCGAATCGAATCATGATGTGTAACCCTTTGAGAGTGAAGTATAATCCAAACTGAATAGGTCTAGAAATATTATAAGTAAAGAATGTTCGAATCGAATGAACATCTATTCGAATCGAATGTTAATTTAATTCGAACACAATATTATTAGATTAACATAAGTTTCTCATTAGATTAGAAAACCATTTAAACTTTAGTGTCCCTGATTCATTGATCATAAGAGATTCGAATCATCATGACTTGCTCTTTCAGAAAGGATTTATCTTCCATTCGAATGCCTTGAACTTAACACATCTTTACACCACAACTTGTTCATTCGAATGAATGGTTTAGTTCATTTGAATACCATATGTCATTCGAATATAACTACATTAGAATACACGACACCTGTTAATTTTTGTTGTCATTCTGGTCATTCGAATGGAATGACCATTCGAATGCACTGTACTTTACCATATTATCACACAACAAGTCTCCCTATTCGAATACACATACATTCGAAAACATTTTACTTGATCAAATTTTAAAATCTCATAGCAAATATCAATTTGATTTGAATGATCATTCGAATCGAATGCCCATTTGATTTGAATGGTCATTCGAATGTTTTGACCTTAACATTTTTTCAGAGATTCAATCCTTAATCAATTTCCCATTCATAACCACAGAGCCATTCAATGCAAGCCTTTAAACTTAAAAACATCATAATCTCAACCCTTATATAGTTTTCTGGGTTCATCTTCATGCAATATGAAGATCTAGGCAGAGTATAAGCACACTTAAACACAAAACTGGGTTTATTATATCCAAAAGAACACAGAAAAGCCTAAAAATCAAAAACTGTATAAACAACCAAAAAAACTCAATTCAATCAACACATAGACTCTAAATGGTATCGACAATCATAATCTATCATCAATTTAGACAAAGAACAACAATAATATGACCAATTGGGCATGAACAGTTCCGACGGGAACTATTCATTGGCCCAGAAGCATAATAACATGGACAAAAGCTGTAAATCTTTACCACGGGAAATTTTTTCATGTTTATATGATGATTAACTGTAGCGATGAAGCAGATTCATGTGTATGTTTGAAGATCTTGAGCACTGATCTTGAAAATTATAGGCGATGGTGGCAGTGGAGTGTAGAGAAAAAAGTAAGAGAGAAAAAGGAGTGGATAAGGTTGTGAGTGGATAAAGTGAAAGAAATATTTGAATGACCTCTTTATAGGGTCAACCTATCTCGCGATGGGGTCAAAAATCTCGAGTTATAAACAATTTTACATTCTCGACCCCCGAACTCTGAAAATATGTACAAATTTAAACCCGCAAAATATTTACCCACCGAATCCAAGCATTTCAAGTATATACAAGATATATTTTTGTCGGGTCAACACTTAACAAACATTGCATAGAGGAACTTGTTGTAAAACATTAACCCATTTAACTAGACACATAAAAATAAAATTAAAAATTTAAAACGAAAACAAAAATATAATAAAATTTTAAAATTAAAATAAGGTTAAAAATAAAATAAAATAAAAAAAAACAACAACAAAGATAAAGTTTAAACATAAAATTAAAAGTAATTAGAAATAAAACAAATTAAAGGTAAACTAATACAAGTTAAATAAAAACTAAAAATATTAAAATTAAAGGTAAACTAATACAAGTTAATAAAACAACAACAAATTAAAGTTTAAACATGAAATTAAAAACTAAAAATAAATAAAATAAAAATGAAATTAAAATTAATACAAGTTAAACTAATTTTAACATGTAAATAAAAACTTAAAAATTAAGATTACAATTGAAATTTGAAGTAAAGATTAAATTAATATTACATTAATTATATTAGTTAATTAATATGAGGCATTCGCGGAAAAAAAAGTTAATTAATTTACATAATTAGATAGATACTAGTTTTTAGTGAGAAATATCACGACATGGAATCACATTATCTATGGTGTCCTAGATCACACTTCTATTTGGATATTATTATGCCAAGAACCCAAAGTCGATTGCAGATATATTTTGTTCACTGTAAACTTAACAAGTATTTAGATTTCACTGTGATACGTTAAGGTATGAATTAGGCTCAATACTTGTGTGGTCCCCTGTTAATCCGACATGTTACAAACTCCATACCTCAGGCATATTTTGTGTTCATCAGTATCACCCCGGATTGACTCCGTCCCCTTAATGATTGATCAAAACATTTTGAGCTTTTATAAACCTTTTGCAAACTTTTCTTTCAAACAATATTTAAAGGTTGAACCATGGACTTACTAGCCATACGGACTTACTCGCCTTCATATAAAGTGTTTAGGACTTACTTGTTTGCCTCACGTTACGTGGTTCTAATATAGCCCTTTTTGTTTGATAAATTATCAACATTTTTGTTGTTGATTTTTGAATACTTTTTGAGCATTTTGCAGTTTTTCTGCTTTTTCAATAAATTTTGATATTTTTCAATATTTGAAACCAACGAAAGAAATAATTTTTATTGTGACTAATCACTAACGGGCTCGTGTATGACTGACTATTAACATTTTTGACTTCATTGATATGACTTATTTGGAGTCGGTAACCGCTTCATAAGAGTGTAACCACTAGCATAGGAGAGTATTTAAGTTTATATCACTATGCTATTTACTCATTTGTCAAGTCTATCTACACGTCAATCAATGATCCTGTTGGCTTTTGATCTACTATTTTCATGTGCTAGGATCACTAAAGACAATCTCTTATCATTTTTCAAATGTCGGATCAATTTCTCAAAATTTTATAATTTTTATATCATCTGACTCCCTCTAAGCAGGAGCTCCCTCTAAACAAGAGAATACAATTGATCCATTTTAAGATTTTCTAAGCAAAATAGAAAGAGATAAAATATAAAATATTTTTGGCAAGTCAAATGATTTAATTTTCTGTTTTTCTTAAAGCCAAAGTGAAAATCTTTTTGGTGAGTCAAATTTAACTCATTTTATCCTCTAAAATTGTGACATATTTAAAAAAATATTTACAATTTTCTATTCAAAAGATGAAAAGTAAGATTAAAATTAAAAGATAGGAATATTTTATTTTAAATTTTAAAAAAAATTAAAAAGAATTTAAAACACTTTAAAATAAACTAGAAAAAAAACTTAAGAAGTAAAAATTAAAGAAAAAAATTAAAGTTTTTTTAAAAAATACTTAATTTTGAACAAAAGAGATCATGCCCAATGACTCAACTAAATACAAAAATCGGGCACGATCAAAGGCTTTTGTAAACAGGTCCGCAAAGTTGTAATCAGAATGAACCTGTTCAATTGTGACAAGTTTCCGGTAATAACAATCACGAATGAAATGCATTCGTATGTCAATGTGCTTTGTCTTAGAATACTGAACGGGGTTTTTAACAATACCCAGGAGATCAACCTATCACCCAGGAACTAACATCCTCCTGATGTTGACTTTTAATCAAGATTACATCCCCCATAATCGCTATCGGTGTAAGCATGCAGTACCATAGGGGAGTCTTTGGGATACCAAAGACCTAAGCAAGGTTTCCTTTAAGGTACCGAAAGATGCTCTTAACAGCGGTTAGGTGGGACTCTTTCGGATTACATTGATATCTGACACACTGACAGACAGGGGACATGTTGTCCGGCCTGCTGGCAGTGAGATATATCAGGGAGCCGATCATGGATCTGTAGAGATGTTGATTAACTGGAGTCCCTGACGGATTTGGAGCAAGCACAGACCTGGTAGCAATCGAAGTGATAAAAGGAGAGGAGTCTTTGAACCCAAACTTTTGGACAATGTCTCGAACATATTTTTCTTGATGAATTAAAATCCCGTCCTCCTTTTGTTCAACATGAAGACCTAGAAAGAAAGTCATCTCTCCTAACGAGCTCATCTCAAACCGGCTTTGCATGACCTCGGCAAACTCTCTACACAGTTTATCAGATGTAGATCCAAAAATGATGTCATCACTTGGACCAAGATCTGATCACCCTTTACATTCTTGATAAATAGTGTTTGATCGATAACTCCTATTCTATGCCGTTATTTAGCAAATGTCCTGCTAGCGTAGCATACCATGCACGAGGTGCTTGGTGCAGGCCACAAAAAGCTTTATCAAGATGGTAAACATGGTTTGGACGATCAGGATCTTCAAAACCTGGTGGTTGCTTCACGTAGATCTCCTCCTTTACTTTCCTATACAAGAAGGCAGCCTTCATGTCCATTTGGTACACTTTGAAATTCATGTACGAGGCATAGGCTAGAAAAAGACTAATTGCTTCAAGCCTAGACACATGTGCATAAGTTTCATCATAATCAAGGCCTTCACGCTGAGAGAAACCTTGTACAACCAATCTTGCCTTATTTCTTATAATAACCCCTTTGTCATCTTTCTTGTTTACGAAGACCCACTTTGTCCTAATTGGTTTCTTATTCGGTGACATCTTGACCAATCTCTAAACATGAAGCTTCTTGAATTGTAACAGTTCTTCTTACATAGCCTCAAACCTCGAGTTTTCTTTCAGGGCCACTCTGTGATCCTTCGGCTCAACCTGTGAAATAAAACATGCAAAAAGACATTTGTTAATGGCACCAAATTTGCTTCTCATTTGGATTCCGGCAGATGGAGAACCGATGATGTTCTCTGTGGGATGACATCGATGAATGGGCAACTGAGGAATGTCTTCGAAATGGTGACTGGCTCTGCTTGAATTTTTACAGAGAGATTCTCAATGGATGGAAGATGCGAGGAGTGCCTTTAAGAATGTCGATAGTTGAAAAAACAGAGTCAGGTTGATCAACTCTATTCTCTTGAGAAATTTGTTCTTCCCAGAGATCTTCTTCACCATATGGAACAACAATGGTATTTATAGGATTTGTTGCAGTGTGGTCAGAATCACCATAGCAGGTTCTTCAACAGGAGTAACTACTTGAACAATTTCATCAGCAGAGGGAGGTGTGGCAACAAATTCTACCACACTGGGAGCTATCTGAAGATCTGCTACAGGTTCACTCTGATGTTGTTCCATATTGTCAGCAGACTGGAATGAGTCATCTGAACCTGTGTCGGACACATCTTCGATAACAACTAATTCAGTTGAATCAGCAGCTTGAGGAGCAACTTGAGGAGCATGATTGTTAACAACTTGATTATTCTCTTGAGGTGGAGGTGGAGGTGGAATTGCAGGTGGTGCAGGTATTGCAGGCATAACAGAGAGATCGACCTCAGACAGTCTATTTATTAGTGTTTGCATCAACAAAGGTTCTTGTGAAGAAGATGGAACTTGAGTACTTGCAGGTGGTGGAATAGACATGCCGCGAAACTGGTTGAACAAGTAATCGCAATCAAACAACCAATCTGGTCCCGTGTGGGCGTCAGTAACATTTAGCTCTTGCCAGTCAACGTTGTAGGACTCCAAAATTAGCTTGGTCTTCTTTTTGTAGACTCGATAAGCGGTTTTATTGGATGCGTACCCAACGAAGTAACACTCATAAGCCTTTCAGCAAATTTGGGATCAGGCTGAGCACCGGTATGGAGCAAGGTGCAGGGACATCCAAAAGTCTTGAAGTAGTTGACTAGCAGCTTCGTCTTATAGTAGACTTCGTAAGGAGTCTTCTTCAGACGCTTGTTAACGAGTAAACGGTTTTGAATGAAGCAAGCCGTGTTGATTGCTTCACCCCAAAAGAACAGTGGAAGCTTGGAGTCTGATAACATTGTTCTTGCAGCTTCAATCAGTGTACGGTTTTGACGCTCAGCTACTTCATTTTGTTGCGGAGTATAAGGAGAACCGAAGTGACGTTCTATTCCGTTTGAACTGCAGAAGTTGTCTACTGTTCGGTTGCAAAATTAAGTTCCGTTGTCGCTTCGTATACACTTCACCTTCTTATCCGTCTGTCTCTCAACCAACGTAATGAACTTGATTAGAAATTGCGCGGTTTCATCCTTGTGCCCTAAAAGGAATGTCCAGCTGAAACGTGAAAGTCATCACGGGAAAGTCATCAATAATAACAAGACAATGGGCTTTTCTGCCGATTGCCATAGGATGGATAGGACCAAACAAATCCATATGTAACAGCTGAAGAATGGAATCTATTGAGTTGATCAACCTGGGTTTGTGAGGAAGCTTGTGTTGCTTGCATTTAGAGCATGAAATACATTTTTCAATGCAAGAAAAAGATTTAACAGGCAATCCCCTCACATGTTCTCCTTTAACCAATTTTTTTAGATTTTTAAAATTCACATGACCGAGACGTCTATGTCATAGAGATGAGTCGTTCTTCGAGGCCTTAGATAATAAACAGGAAGCGATCTTACGTGAGTAAGAGCTATTCATGTCTATTATGTAAGCATCATTACGCCTCGGAGTACGCATGAATTATTTCGGCCGAGAACAAGAAGAAAGAAAGAGAGAGTTTATGTGTGTGAGATAATATTATGGCAAAAGGTTGTGTTGTGTATGAGATACACACATTATATAGTGTGTGTATTCTCATGCACACATTCATTTATAATCGGCCCAATGGGCTCTAACTACATATGGCCTTGGGCCCAAACATACATAAGTAAACAAACATACAACATAGACGAAACATAAGTTACAAATACGAAAGACTTAACAAGAAAATTCTTTCGTATTTGTAACTTATGTTTCGTTTATGTTGTATGTTTGTTTACTTATGTATGTTTGGGCACAATGCCACATGTACTTAGAGCCCATTGGGCCGATTATAAATGAATGTGTGCATGAGAATACACACACTATATAATGCGTGTGTATCTCATACACAACACAACCTTTTGCCATAATATTATCTCACACCCATAAACTCTCTCTTTCTTTCTTATCAAAACAAAACACTATTGAAAAAACGAGTGTGTTATTATTAGGTCAAAACAAAACAAAACAAAGCACAACTGAATCTGTCTCCGCGGTAGATTATGTATGAGTTGCAGGTTTCCGACGTGGTGCGGCTGGAGAAGAAGATGGATAGGTGGTGATAGTTTCTAGTTGTGGTGAGACAGATGCTACGTAACCCGTCACATGATCAAATTTTTGACAACAAAGCGTGACAATCGAACTAACGAAGTTAACAATCCGTTAGTCATGGATTGTTGGAAACAAATAAACTTTTACTTAGAACCAGTGGCGGATCCAGAAATTTTTGCTACGGTGGGCAGAGAATGGATCTGGTAAAAAAATGGGTCGGGTCAAAGAGAACATGGTCGGCCAACCATTCCGGAAACCTAGAGCAGAATGATCTTTCACGACACATGAAAGAGTAAATTAGTATTTTTCTTTTTCACACACCATTTATAAATCAACATTACCATTATATTATATTATAATTATTTAACTTTTGTTAAAAATTATACCCAAAATCAAATAAAATAAATTATAAATAAAAACTATGAAATAAAATAAACAAAATGTTAAGTATTTAAACATTAAACCATATAAGTTACTAAAGTATAAAACAACTTAAATCTCTATTGGAATTCAATATAATAAAGTTTACCAACTCTTGTTGCAGGGCTAAGTGTATGTGGTCCGCAAGTTTTTTAAAAGTTAATAAAAAGAAATAAACATTTCAAAATAGTAACGACAAAATAATTAAATATATGTGTTTCATAACCTATCATCTTCCTTTTTGCCTTTTCACTTACCTTCCCCACCCATTACCAATTTACTCTGTCACAACTCGCTACAGTCACTTCCGGCTGTCGGAAAAAAACACGAAGCATCAATCTGAACCGACGGTGGGCAAGGGCTGAATGTTAGACTAATCATAAACTAACACATAGGTATAAAAACGGTACTCCGGTAGCCGGACGGTGGGCACAGGCCCACCGTCGCTAAGCCCTAAATCCGCCCATGCTTAGAACTATCACTAGCTAAGTGTTAAATTGAGATTGTTATTTGTTTTTATAGCTATCGGGCCTATTCTATTCATTACATGAGAAAGTCTTGTCAAAAAGACATAGTTGAAATTATTTAAAACCAATTTACCTTTAATAGTTAAATTGCTACAAATTGTAACTCAAAGCTGGTAAAGTTAAAGCCATACAAGTCACCACAAAAGTTGTTGAATGGTTTATTACTAGTCTTCATGCATGGTTTGGTTATCAAATTAGCCTTTACGTGTAGTTTGGTTATCAAATTAAACTCACACATTGCTGATGACACTGGATCCCGGTTCAACTGCATTGACCGACTAGTCCAGCCCGGATTTCAAAACATTGGCTATTACTTCGCCCACTATACTTTTCCCTCAAAAAAATTGTCATTTTTTTTAATCTTATTTTAATACTTTCTATTTGTTTGTGAACTCAGTTAAAAAAGGAGAACCAAGTTAAAGAAATACCAGAAGCAATAAAATTGGAAGAAACAGACGAAGTAACAAATGAAGCAGTCACAATTACACTCAGAACAGCCATTAGCTTCTACTCCACTATCCAGGCCCATGATGGCCACTGGCCTGCTGAATCCGCTGGCCCTTTGTTCTTCCTTCCTCCACTGGTAACTACGTTAGGATCATTAATCGTACACACTAATAATAATATGCATATGTTACCCAAGTATATAATATTTGTTTGATTTAGTAATATGTTTATATATATACACAGGTGATAGCACTATATGTGACAGGAGACATGACTGCAATTCTAACACCAGCACATCAACTGGAAATCAAACGCTACATATATAACCATCAGGTACTATATAGATTTTGTATATTTTTATAGTATATGTTATGATTTTATATTCCATTCGGTTTTGTTTTGATTTTGACTTTATGATCACAGAATGAAGATGGAGGTTGGGGATTACATATTGAGGGTCACAGCACAATGTTTGGATCAGTACTTAGTTACATTACCTTGAGATTGCTTGGAGAAGAAGCCGATAGTGGTGCAGAGAACATGGCAGTGGTTAAAGGTCGTAAATGGATCCTTGACCATGGTGGTGCAATTGGGACTCCTTCGTGGGGGAAGTTTTGGCTCACTGTCCGTTTCTTTGGCTTGTGATTCTTGCACATTTGTTTTCATTTCGCTTACATTAACATAGTTTATATATGTATGTCAACTGCAACGTTTTAGAAGATATATATCCAATATCTTTTGTGCCTTTGTAGGTACTTGGAGTATACGAGTGGTCAGGTTGTAACCCTATGCCACCTGAATTTTGGCTCCTCCCTAAATTTTTCCCGATTCATCCAGGTTAGTTTTTTTTACATCTAGCGACCTCTTTCTTGGATAATTTTTCTAATTGGTATTATGTAATCTGTTAAGAATATTAAGCATCATACCATTAGTTAAAGTAGCATTTGTGTGGTTTATTATTACCAAATATTGATAGTTAATTTTAATGTAATGGGTAATAAGATATTGATATATTACTATCATACATTAACATTAATTTCATATTATGTCGCAAGACCTCCAGAGCCTAGATTATTGTAAGCTAGTTTCTTGTTTCTTTATATTTTAATATAATATGGGGAAATATGGATTCAAACACTTAAGGTGACCGAATCATTTCAGTTTGTTTGAATAAGTACCGAACCTAAACTTTAAAGACCGGAACCATAAATACAACACTAGTCTGCAATGTAAAAGAAGACATATGAAGAATAATGGAGAGAAGAAAAGGGTGAAATCTCAATGCTAAGATCATTCACATTTTAGTCCCAGTTTGAGAGTCTACTTATCATGGTTGTTTTTTTTGTTGCACTCTTTTTTGTCAAGCTAAACATCTAATCTAAATCACGTTTAGCTTGATGGCATGCTAGAATATTAAGCGCATAATATTAATTGATAATTAGTATTTATGTAGTTTGTTATTATCATGTGGTAATTGTTAATTGTTAGTATAGCTAAAGGGCATGTGGTTGTCATTTATATGCATTGTCTTGTTATGTTTCGAGTGAGAAAATAAACATCATTTTCATACTATGTCTTCTCCCTGTGCTATATTAGTTAGGGTAGTTTCAGTTCTCTTTGTACTATATTTAATCTCAATAAAATTCAACTAATAATGCCATTAATGTAAAAACACAAGCAAAATGCTCTGTTATTGTCGCTTAGTTTACATGCCAATGTCATACTTATATGGCAAAAGATTTGTGGGAAGAATAACTAGTTTGGTTAAAGCGCTAAGGCAAGAGATTTATACAGAGCCGTATGAAGACATTATTTGGAATAACGCCCGAAATAGTTGTGCGAAGGTTTAATTTATCCTAAAAAGGCTCATATTTGTCATTTCAATATAACAAAATATGCAAAATATATATCATGTGGTGATGATGTATTTCAGGAAGATCTCTACTATCCGCATCCTCTTGTTCAGGATATGGTATGGGACGTTCTTCATAACGTTGCTGAACCGATCTTAGCACGTTGGCCCTTTTCGAAATTACGAGAAAGGGCCTTAAAAGTCACAATGGAGCATGTTCACTATGAAGATCAGAGTAGTAGATATCTTTGCATTGGATGTGTGGAAAAGGTTTTAATTTGTTTCCATAAGAAAAACATAACCTATTTCAGTTGTCCTAACTTTAACAGTAAAAAAATAATTTTTGAAGGTTGTATGCTTGATTGCGACTTGGGTGGAAGATCCAAACGGGGATGCTTATAAGCATCATCTTGCAAGAATACCTGACTATTTTTGGGTTGCCGAAGATGGAATGAAAATGCAGGTTTTTAGTAACTTGTTACCAAATTTTGGTCATTCATTCATGTGTTATTTTTAATTTTTTTTGTCAAGCGTACATGTTAAATGTTGATTTTTCAGAGTTTTGGCTGTCAAATGTGGGATGCAGCCTTTGCTATTCAGGCGATTATGTCAAGTAATCTAACAAAAGAATACGGACCAACTCTTAAAAAAGCGCATGACTTTGTAAAATCCTCACAGGTATGACAACAAGAAACCTTCTTAAAAAAATATGAAAAAGGTCATACAAATTAAACTGTATATACATATTAAATGTCTTCAGGTTCGCGATAACCCCCCTGGAGATTTCAGTAAAATGTACAGACACACTTCCAAAGGCGCTTGGACCTTTTCCATTCAAGACCACGGTTGGCAAGTTTCAGATTGTACAGCGGAAGGCTTGAAGGTTCTTGTTTAGTTGTAATAAGTACCAATGCTTTTTGATAATGATACCATAATCTATCTTCTTTAAATTGATGTTTGTTTTATAGGTTTCACTTTTATATTCAAAAATGAGCCAAGAACTTGTTGGTGAGAAACTTGAAACTGAGTGTCTCCACGACGCTGTCAATGTTATTCTTTCATTGCAGGTATGTCATCAACATTATTATGTTATATTGGCATTGTTCAATATGAATTCAACGTATGGGATATTACTCTGATGTAATGTTTTGTAAATTAAATGTAGAGTGAAAATGGAGGTTTTCCAGCTTGGGAACCACAGAGAGCATATTCTTGGCTTGAGGTTCTTAATGTTTCTTTATTTGAAACTATATATTTAGTGAAAACACAAAACAAAACTAGCATGCCAAAAATAAATCGTAACTACATTGTATGTTCATTGTGAATTACAGAAGTTCAATCCAACAGAGTTTTTTGAAGATGTGTTGATAGAAAGAGAGTATGATTCGAACCTAAATTATTTTGTGTTAATGCTCATCATGTTTAAATGGTTTTTGTTTCTCTAAGATAAAGAATTTACTAAATCTATTATTGTTGCAGGTATTTGGAATGCACATCATCTGCCATCCAAGGTTTGGCGCTCTTTAAGAAGTTGCACCCCAGGCATAGAACGAAGGAGATTGAAAATTGCATTTCAAGGGCTCTGAAGTACATTCATGACACACAAAACCCTGATGGTTCATGGTAAGCATGTCTTCTTTCAATTCGAGTAAGATGTAGAGTGGAAGCACAAAAGATAAACAAAAGCAATTTCTAAGGAAAAACGTAAATCTTTTAAATTTGACAAATTTTGCTAAATCATCGAAATTGAAAACATACTTAATTAATGAGATTAAATACATAAATAAACATGTAAATTAACTCAATTAGTGATATTCATGTCTCACATTAAATAAGGATAAAAATAGACATGACTTAAACCGGAGGCAAATCTTCAATGACATAATCGGAGCTGTAGATAATGGAATTTGAGTCTGATTGTTGCCAAACTGCTAATCGTCATTTGTTGTCCGGTGTTGGCCCAGACGAATCAACCAATCATATCAAACGAACGAACACATAAACAAACATGCGATATTGGAGTGACAACCCTCGACTCTTTTCATATAACCAAGCAAACTTAACAAACGAACATAACTACACGAACATACAAGAAGAAGTGACCTCTCTTGACTCTCTCTAATAAAACTAATAATCTATACCCTATATATAGACCCACTAAACTTGCTCTTCAAGACATACCTTTCCTAAACCTACTACAATTCAATCAGGTAAAATAAATATAACATAATAAACCCTTAACTTTATTAATATTCAAGATTAATCCTTCATTCACCCCCTTAATCTTGAATTGTATTTATTCTTGCATTTGTTCCACCTTTTCAACTGACTATAGCATACTTGCTTCACCGATTCTTCAAACTTAGCATTCGTTCCTTTCGTACTTAACTTTGAAACCACATTGCCATTTTCTTTCTCGAATCGCTTCTTCTCATTAACTCGTTCTTGATCAATACTCTCACGAACTCCAAATAAATCATTCGGGATCGTTCCAAACTGAATTTCCTTCACTTTCATAATCGGTTTCACATCATAACTTTATTTCTTTTCAACTTCAAAGTTATTAGGATTACAACATACATGAAGCTTGATGTTGTTCGTCATGTTCAGATTTCTCTGAACCTTCATCAACAATCTCTCTTTCTGATCATATAGCCTAAATGTCCCATTGGCTATTTCAATCTTACATCCTTCTTCATCTAACTTTCCCAAGCTAAGAAGATTGGTCTTCAACTTTGGGATATAGAAAACATCACAAAATGTTTTCTTTTTACCAGTCTTACTTACCACAGCCACATTACCTTTACCTTTAATTTCGATCTCGGACCCATCACCAAAATTCACTTGACCCAAAACTCGTTCATCCAAGGTAGTAAAAAACTCTTTCTTTCCTAACATATGATGGCTTGCACCATTGTCTAAGTACCATGTTCCTTCTTTCTTTTCATCTTTTTCAAAAACACCAGGGATAACCCTTTCTTTAGGGGTGAACACGGACCAAACCTGATCGGATGAGAGCATTTCCGTGTCCGTCCATTAAGCTTTTGACGGACAAACGGACGGTTCACGAATACACTACCGAACGAAAATTCATGTCCACCCATTATAAAAATTGAGTTTGTTCGTGTCCATCCGTTAATATTGTAAACGGACGTTAATGGACAATAATGGACAAACGAACACTAATGGATATTAACGGACAAACTAACATGTGAACATTAATGGACAATGAAAACTAATGGACAAATATAAACGGTTACATATTAATACCAAACATAAATCTAACAACTTCACCTAAAAATTTGGAATTACACCGTATAACATCCAAATATACTTAACACTAAATATATTAACATAAAGTGGATCACTGTAATTTAAAAAACATAAGACATGTGTAGTAATACAAAAATGTGATTAATAACACTAGAAATTCCACAATTAGTTTACAATACTAGATAGATCTAAACATTAACGATACCGGACGGACATTACAAGATGTAATCGGATGAACGTTACCGGACGTTCACGAACACTATCGAACGGACTTGGCCCTTGTCCGTGTCTGTCCGTTAATCTTATCGAACAGAATTTTTTGTCCATGTCCAGTTCGTTTATTAAACGGACGAACATAAAGGAACTTCTTTCCGAACAGACGACTAGACGTCCTTACAGCCCTACCATTCTTCATTCAAACTTACTTTCTTTATTGAACAAACTGCCATGAGCAAAGAAGGATCAACATCATCTTCTTTTTTTGTCAAATTCACTTCATCATTCCCTTTGCTTGGTTCTTTACATTCATTCGAGTAGTGCCCAATCTTATCACAGTCAGTTGTAGCACGTTACATACTTCCTTATATCTTCCCATTCTTCAGGGTTCTTTTTTCGGTATTCACCCCGATCATCATTTTTACGTTCACCATTCCATCTTGGGTTCCCTCTTCCTCGTCCATTGTATCTTCCACGACCTCTACCATGTCCTCGGTAGTTTTCAACTTTCTTTTCGGTTTGGATGAACATGAGCTGACTTTGTGGTGAACTTACATTCACATTCTTTAACTTGTTTCTTTCTTCATATGTCTTCAGACGTCAAACCACATCTTCAAACGCCATTGTTTCGATGTCTGCGAGTAGCTCCATCGAAGAAACAACAAGTAAATATTTTTCAGGCATAGAGTTCAAGAACTTTCTTACCAAAACCTCTTCTTCAAGTACTGCTCCCAAGTTGTTGTACTTTGACTGTACTTCACCCAACTTCGCTGCATAATCATCAATACTTTCTGTCTTCACCCAACAAACTGCCATGAGCAAAGAAGGATCAACATCATCTTCTTTTTTTGTCAAATTCACTTCATCATTCCCTTTGCTTGGTTCTTTACATTCATTCGAGTAGTGCCCAGTCTTATCACAGTCAGTTGTAGCACGTTACATACTTCCTTATATCTTCCCATTCTTCAGGGTTCTTTTTTCGGTATTCACCCCGATCATCATTCTTACGTTCACCATTCCATCTTGGGTTCCCTCTTCCTCGTCCATTGTATCTTCCACGACCTCTACCATGTCCTCGGTAGTTTTCAACTTTCTTTTCGGTTTGGATGAACATGAGCTGACTTTGTGGTGAACTTACATTCACATTCTTTAACTTGTTTCTTTCTTCATATGTCTTCAGACGTCAAACCACATCTTCAAACGCCATTGTTTCGATGTCTGCGAGTAGCTCCATCGAAGAAACAACAAGTAAATATTTTTCAGGCATAGAGTTCAAGAACTTTCTTACCAAAACCTCTTCTTAAAGTACTGCTCCCAAGTTGTTGTACTTTGACTGTACTTCACCCAACTTCGCTGCATAATCATCAATACTTTCTGTCTTCACCCAACAAACTGCCATGAGCAAAGAAGGATCAACATCATCTTCTTTCTTTGTCAAATTCACTTCATCATTCCCTTTGCTTGGTTCTTTACATTCATTCGAGTAGTGCCCAATCTTATCACAATCAGTTGTAGCACGTTACATACTTCCTTATATCTTCCCATTCTTCAGGGTTCTTTTTTCGGTATTCACCCCGATCATCATTCTTACGTTCACCATTCCATCTTGGGTTCCCTCTTCCTCGTCCATTGTATCTTCCACGACCTCTACCATGTTCTCGGTAGTTTTTAACTTTCTTTTCGGTTTGGATGAACATAAGCTGACTTTGTGGTGAACTTACATTCACATTCTTTAACTTGTTTCTTTCTTCATATGTCTTCAGACGTCAAACCACATCTTCAAACGCCATTGTTTCGATGTCTGCGAGTAGCTCCATCGAAGAAACAACAAGTAAATATTTATCTGGCATAGAGTTCAAGAACTTTCTTACCAAAACCTCTTCTTCAAGTACTACTCCCAAGTTGTTGTACTTTGACTGTACTTCACCCAACTTCGCTGCATAATCATCAATACTTTCTGTCTCCTTCATCTTCAATCCATCTAACTCGGTCCTTACCATTTGAACACGAGCTTTCTAAGTTCTTTCTACACCTAGATAACAAACTCTTAACGCTTCCCAAATATCTTTCGGTTCTTAATACTTGGCCTACTGAAGCATCACATCTTCAGGTATGGTTTGAAAGATAACACCCAAGGCCATAAACTTCTTTCTTTCTTCAATTCGAGTCCCCTTTTCCTTATCAATCACATCATGCAAACCATCCGCACCCAAGATAATTACCACCATAACCGACCATGAAGCGTAATTGGTCGAAGTTAACTTTGGTGCATGTAAAACAAAACCACCCATTGATCTTTCATTATTCCTGAGCTTTCTACTTCTTTATCACCAGCCATGACTCGATAATCAGACTACTCTTTCCGGCCAAAAAGTGGCTTTTCAATTTGTGATGTAGACGAGAGGTTGTAACTTGTTTCCTTTGAACAAACGATTCTTGCAACCCTCCGAAACGAACTTCTACGAACAACGAGCCTAAGCTTTGATACCAATTGTTGGCCCAGACGAATCAAACAATCATATCAAACGAACGAACAAAGAAACAAACATGCGATATTGGGGTGACAACCCTCGACTCTTTTTATATAACCAAACAAACTTAACAAACGAACATTACTTCACGAACATACAAGGAGAAGAAATATTTCTTGACTCTCTCTAATAAAACTAATAATCTAGACCCTATATATAGACCCACTAAACTTGCTCTCTAAGACATACATTTCCTAAACCATAACATCATAAACCCTTAACTTTATTAATAATCAAGATTAATCCTTCATCCGACTCCACAAGACCTTTTCGTCCACTACTTAAGGATTGATTTGTAACTCCACCGGTATCCCGATTTATGTATTTCTTTATGTTGGGGCGGTTTCTGCCCCGTTTATCATTGTCTAGATTGTCCAACTAGCGGTCGACTAACCCTTTGTTCAACTCTGTATCAAAGTATTTGACTATCCTTTACTCATGGAAGTACAAGAAGTAATTAGGCCATATAATCATATACGATATATTGTTTATGCATTGTGAGGTCGTTCGTATTGTTATGTTAGTTTATCAACCCTTAATTTTTAGCTCAGTTAAGATTGGAAACTAGTTTATTTGCACATGAAGTTTAACGTATTGACATGTAAGCTTGAAATCTGTTTAGGTATGGTTGTTGGGGAATATGTTACACCTATGGGACATGGTTCGCTGTAGATGCACTAGTAGCTTGTGGTGAGAACCTTAATAACAGTCTCACCCTTCGAAAAGCTTGTGAATTTCTGCTATCCAGACAACTTCCTAATGGTGGATGGGGAGAGAGTTATCTTTCGAGTGCAAATAAGGTAAGAATGGAATGATAGAAACTTGTAGGGTTTATTTAACAAATAGTTGGTCTAATGTTTTGTATCTCTTGTTTGATATAGGAATATACAAATTTGGATGGAAATCGATCGAATTTAGTACAAACATCATGGGCTTTAATATCACTTATAAAAGCAGGACAGGTTCGTTGCTTATTTTATAACCTCAACTCATCACAACTTGGCTACAAATCTAGATTTTTTTGGAGGGAATGTGTAGAAACTCTAGTTAATTTGATGTATATCTAGACATTTTGAAGTGGTTAACTTGCCTACCAGAACACTTAAAAGGAAGAAAAAACATTGGAAAGTCGTTACTGTACAATAAAAATCCTTTATAAACTTAAAATTAGAATATTGGGAAAATCAGTTAAAACAACCAAAACCACAACATATATAATGACGGACTTTAATGAAATTTTATTTTTAACTGAGTATAATGTACTAACTTGACTTTTCCATCAAAAAGGGTTCAAGTCAGCACAAGCCGTTTTAACACCTCGAAACCTGGGCATGTTATAATCTGGTTTACGGAAGGCGTTTAAAACCATCTCATAATTCGTCAGACCATTACAAATTTAAAACTTTACAAAAGAAAAAAACTGCGAATTTAATAAAAATACATTTAAGCAGCCCACTATTCGACAATGTCCTCTCTGGTCTTGTCAAATAGCTAGAGATGTATCAACACGGACTAGCTTACGCTGATAAGTTTAATATAAAATATAAAAGCTTTAAATTTCAATATTTATAATTCTTCAAAACCCTTCAATATACAACACTTTTCCATCACCAAACTAAGTCTGTAAATGAACCGAACAAACACAAACAAGGGTATGCTCATGTTTGTTCATCTAACTTCAAATGAACATGGACACACACACGGACACTTAATCTTACAAATATTTGGCGTTCATTTGTTTTAAAAATAAACATGTTCGTGTTTATTTATGTCTGTTTATTTAAAATCCAAACAAATAGTTCACAAACATAAAAGAACATAAATAAGTATAATTGAACATACATGAACATGTTTAAATGAACACATACAAACATGATAGAACACAAAGAATCATAAAAGAACATAAATGAACATATGTGAACATACATAAGCGAACATAAATAAAAAACATATACGAGCGTTCACGAACTTAAATGAACGAACGGAACCTTTGTTCATATTGGTTCATTTATTAAATAAACGAACTTTATTCCGAACAGTTCACTGAACATTCGGTTCGATTATAGGTCTACATCAAACTAAACACCTAGCATTTTTAATTCAACATGAGATAAAAACCACCCAAGTTATTACCAGTAATTCCTATTACATACCCTTTCTTATCCTCTTATCAAAGCCTATCCATTTAAAGAATTGTGAACCTATATCATTCATATAACTTCTTTCATTTTACAAAGCTCTTTTCAGCTCCAGTTAGACATGCCAAAAGAAGTTAGTTTAAATTTCTATCATTTAGGTTACTCATTTTTGTCCTACACATATATATGATTAACCAAAATGCCTTCCTAACTTACGACATATGAGAAGCCCATACTATTATTCATGAAGGCAGTGGCGAAGCTTTGGCTAAATCATATGGTTGACTGATGGGAATGAGCTATGAAAGAAAAGTAATATGCACGCATTCTCAAGGGGGTAAAGGGAAAATATTACAAGTTGCTAAAGTGTAATACATGGGACAGTATAACTAATAGATGGATGATAAAGCTTGTGAGGGTTAGGATTGAATTTGTTTATATCATTAAGGCTTCTGTGTGATGCATGAAGAGAGGGCATAGCCCTAGATTATCTTGTAACTTTCCCTTTACGTTTCATTAATACAATCGTTTGGTCTATTTTGCTCCTATTATCTTCCCTATATCCAATCTATCACAATCAATACATATCAATTCCTGTCATTGGTTCGACCTGCTCTTGACCTACCGAGATCATGGTGAATCACAATTCTCGATTGGATTCTCATGAACAATAGATTCAACAATTACAATCTCATGCTTCTGAGACTAAAAGCTACACTAAAAGCATTAGAGGTTGATCGTGGTAAATCTAGCGAATTTCTAACGTGATGATGAATTGGATGATACAACTAGAGCAGAAGGCTGGTTCGGGAGGTAATTCCGGTGAGGTACTTCCCTATTCTTGTCCCAAATATGTTTCCGATAGGGATTCTGATCCAATATCGACTTCCGACGGGGATTTTCTTGGTGGTCTTCGTCTCTAGTATCTCAACTAGAGGCGCACGTTTCCAGATCTAAAGAGCGCTTGCACAGCTATGGACGTTTGACGTCGATTAATCATACATATTCACCTTCTTCAAGTTATGATTATAAACTTCCGACTCCAGGTACTCTAGCTGCTTTTGTCATATCTCCGTTAGATCAATTGAAGGCTATAATCTCAAGATCTGGCTCCGGTATGACTGTTTAATCATTCCACGGCAGGTAGAGAGGGGGGGGGGAGATATAGGGATGCCATTCTGATCCTAGTGCTTCTAGCTGTACTTCCCTATGTTGATTTAGGGTTGCTATGAAAGTCAGATTTATTTAAGGCCGTGCCCACCCAATTTGCTGGTCGACTCGGGGTTCCAAGAACTTCTTAATCATTGTAATTATGTTTTAGCAACCAACATCGTTGGCAAAACAACTTCTGTTGGAAACCGTGGTGTTTATGTACAAAATCAGCGATCGACGCATGCGTTGCAAACGAGGTACTACATCCAACATCTTGAATCTGGATCCCACATATCACAAAACTCCTATAAATATATATGATAGACTTGTTCTTTCAGTTTGGGTATCATCTTCTATACCCTTCATTCTCTTTGTGATTGTGTCCCAACTAATAAACTAGGGTTCTATTACAACTATGGCACTCTGTAATTTGATTTTGGGGCTACATCTAACTGTTACATCCTCCATAATGAGATATTCTAGACCCCTTATGATTATGGTTGGTTACATTCCACCTTTTAGAGTAGGGTTTAAAGGAATAGCACACTGTTTGGTTGTTAATTCAATCCTCATCGCCAGCCTTTACTGTTATACCCTGATTCTGGTCAATGTTCGTATTTTTACGGGCCCGATTATATGATTTTTTTCTTTTTCCCATGGTTCAATTGCATGTTCTTGTACACCACTTCCCTTGTCATTCAAAATCATGGCCACTTCCCTCCTAAGTTATTTGTTTTTGCATTGTGAGCCAAACCACCATATCCTTACATGCCTCAAACTTCATATCCTATCCAAACTCTTCAGCTAGTTTCCCTTCTTAAAGTGACCTTGGGAACAAAGGGGACCTCCACATGGACTTGTAGAGTCAATTACCTCATCCTAATCTTGAGGACAAGACTGTTTTTAATGGAGTAGTAGTGATGAGAATGAGCTATAATGGAAAAGTAACTTATATGTATTCTCAAGGGGGGAAAGGGAAAATAATACAAGTGGCTAAAGTATAATATTGTGGTAGTATAACTAATACATGAATGTAAAGGATTGTGAGAGTTAGAATTGAGTTTGTTTATATCATTAAGGCTCATGTGTGATGCATGGAGAGAGGGCATAGTCCAGGATTATCTTGTAACTTTCCTTTTACACTTCAGTAATACAATCGTTCTGTATATTTTGTTCGTATTATCTTCCCTAAATCCAATCTATCATAATCAACCCATATCAATTCCTATCAGTGACCAAAGTCAATAAGGGGTCAATAAGGGGTGACCGGGCTCAATAACTAAAAAATATCCGGACAAAATACTGAAAATTTGCCCGACGAAGCGAAAAAACGGCGTAACCGGGGACACTCTACCCCATGTTAAGCAACACCCCTATGTGAAGGCCTTTCTATCTTACGAGGAATTCTCCATACCATATTACCCGACTGAAGGCCCTTTAGTAATTTTAAAAGAATACTTTAAACAAATAGTTACATATAATTTTTAATACAATTAATATACATTAACAACTTTTAATCAAATACTTGTGTATTACTACCTACAATTACTCTATAACCATGGCATTAGACTCAACGTCATCAAGATATCTTTTTCTAGAATTTGGTTAATAATTTTTTTTCCGTCAAAAATATGTTAGAAAGTATCACTTGGCCGACGGAGTGGCGTTGATACTTGGTGGAGTGGCATAGACGTGTAGTAGGAGGCAAGGTTGTTATTTTTTTATTTACTGTTGAACAGTTCCTAAACTACACATGTTAAATATACTGAAAGCCCCTATTGTGGGGATTGAATCCTCATCCCTTAATACAAAGGTGGTACTTGTATCATTAGGCTAGATCCCTTTGGTTATTGTAAGATTTGGTACGAGTCTGTTGTAATTTTGATTTGTAAGGTTATTGTGCGCCTTCATAAAAACTGAATATTAAAGAGATATCCAATTCATATATAAGAATTGAATTTTTGGGTTTGATTGTTTTATTCTCTCTTTCGTTATAATTGAAACCAAATACAATCAGTTTTATTTATTTTGGCTAGGCTAAAGTTGATCATACACCTATAAAACGTGGAATCCGGCTCCTCATAAATTCGCAAATGGAAGATGGGGACTTCCCTCAGCAGGTTTATCAATTGTGTTTTTTAGTTATTCCTCAATTTTGAAATATTTTTCAATTGATCATATGCCTAAATATCATTTTATGATTCTTTAACATCTTTCTTTGAGTTACAGGAAATCACAGGTGTTTTTATGAAGAATTGCACCCTCAATTACTCATCATTTCGAAACATATTCCCAATATGGGCTCTAGGGGAATACCGCCACATTGTCAAGCGTGCATGAAACTCTTTATATTACTTATGTTTTCTTTTTATGGCCATTGATGTTGTATTTGATGTCACTTTATGAATAAGACTATCATACATGTAAAAATAATGAGATTAAGAGCAACACTTTAAAAGTGTATATGGTTTGAATATTTGAATAATATCATTAACTCAAAAAAACCCTAATATATAAGGTAAATAGTACAGCTAATGGGCCAACAATAAAGGCCTCAGATGAATACAAAAACATAAAATCTACACAAATATATTTTAATAATCTTCCGTAGTTCGAGTGGTAGTAGGACAAACATTGAAACTAGATATGAAGTCTTGGAACAATTGGTGATAGAGCCATTTAGTAAGGATATTTGCATATTGAGAGGTAGATGGTACATGAAGAACCCAACATGGTCAATATACGCGTTTTCACGAATACAATGGATGCGCATCTCGACATGCTGGATCCACCGATCTTCAAATCTCTTCTTTGAAGGTACACTTCAAACATGTTATCGTCCATACTAAATAATGGTAGCTTTGAAAATGGGAACAAAAGGCTCAAGGAGTAGATTATGTGATCAATTAGCTTCAGTGACCGCATTTTAAAAAACAATAAAACTCAACCATAATAATATTAATCATAACGTAAGAAGCTTAGCCTCGACGGGCCAAAAGAAAGGCATCGACACATGGTTGGCACTAGCACATGGTTTAATTATACTTTTTGACACTCAACAAATGATGAAACGCTTTGGAACTGTTGAAACTCGATCAATATAATGTGAGGTGAGGAGTGGAATCGATGAGAACTTAGGAAATGATATCCTCTATTATTGAAAATTTAAGTCAAGCATGGCCTACCAACATGTAGGCACGGTCATGCCATTATCTATGTTCGAATAGATTATTGTACGACATGACAGTTTCTTTCAGCACAAGTGTACCTTTCTTCGAGCACGAGCGTGACTTCCAATAATCGTGTCGGCCCAACCATGAAAATGCAAAGGCACAGACATCCATGTTTTATAATTGTTTCGACTAAGTCAAGCTCTTGGTCGACACAATTGTGCATTCCTGAAATCATGTTGTTCAAACCATGCTCCTATGTCATCACAGTTGTGTTAATCTGTTTGGTCAATGTTTTGATAACGCACAACTCGTGTTTCGGTTCCTGTATCTTGGAGTAGCATGAGTGATTAATGTCGAAGGGTTAATCAAAAATATTTATAAAATACATTTACCCGTAAGGGCAAGTAAGGTGTCGAATCTACAAGGAATCAGTTGAAAGTATAAAGAACAATTGTTTACTAATTACTCAACTAAGGGTATTACAAACAATGTCAAACATTTTAATGATTTGATTATGAGAATACTTTGAGCAAAATCGTTAATGTAACTTGTGAAATCAATAAGAGAACTAGTGACCACAATTGAGGTTCAATTTATGCATGAACTAACTAATTATAACTTTTACTAATTGGAAAATCACATAGACATGACTTGTTCGTTAGAATTAATATATAATCACCAAACGTTGTAATTTGGCTATGATGATTCACATAACTTAATCCGATGGATTGACACAACTGAACTTGGTTTACCTAATTACTAGCACTTTGTATAAAACCTAACAACTATCAATGGTTAATGATAAACGGTTCAATGACGAAAAGAACCTAATCATAAATGTTGATGAACTCAAAACAAATAACTGATGACAGTTATAAATACCAGAAAAATAGCTAATAAACATAGATTCAAATAACTAGAAGCCTAATCAAAACATAATCCAAATGCATGTAGAAATCACAAAATAATCAATTCTTAGCACAAACCCCACACCCTAGGTGGTCACAAATGATTTAGCCTTGCCTTTGCATCACCATAAGCTCGATTGCTGGTTGGAATCTTGGAATCATGGAAGAACTGATTATTGGGAAGTGTAAAAATAATGAAGAATTGATCCAAAATTGTCCCTGATGGCAGAGGTAACAAGAGCATACTACCTAATGTGAAAACATGCTAAATCTTGAAAATCATGAAAATCATATTGTGCGCGTCCAGAAGGCCGTAAGCTATGGCCCGGCCGTAGCTTACGTTGGTTAGCTCTGCCTTACAACCATCACAGTCTACCGTACAGCCTTCTTTTATGCCCAATCAGGGTCGTAAGCTACTAGCCAGTAGTCAAATGTCCCGTTTTTCATTTTCTTGATGCTCGTGAGTCGTTCCAATCCGTCGGTTGCTTTCCCTTATCTATAACTTGATTAATCAACATCTTGAACGATCCAAATTAGCTCATTTAAAATCCAAACACCTATACACATAAAACCAATCAAAGTAATCATGTTCGATATAAATAAACAACTAAAATACACGATATCAAAACTAAAAACATAGTCTTTTAAGCACTTATCACATCACCACACTTAACCTTTTTCGTCCCAAAAAGAATTGCAATGGAAGAATAATCGTATATTAGCTTTCAAAACATTTAGGTTACTTGATTAATAACATATTAACATAAAAACTGTGATTAGCGGTATCTTTTTCCAATTAACCCCTGCCACTAATTTATCAAGCCCCAATTGCATTAGCATTTAAGCATTGACTGGATCATTAAATCTATGTGTCTCACACTTAAAAAGTCATAGCTCCCCTAAACCCATCTCACGTATGTCTCAGCTAGGATCAAAGCAGACTACCTCAACCTATCACTTTAAGCCAAGAACTCTTGAATGGTATGAACCAATTGCACTTTCGTGGTTTTAGGATGAATGAATGATAATATGAAGGTGTCACACCCTGTCGTGGGGGTCTGGGAATTTCATGGACAAATTGTTACCAAATGTAAGCAGCAGAATATTATTGATGAAATTAAGTTACAGCACATTATGTACATAATACAAGGTGTAACTACACAACTATTTAATCTCTGACACTGCTTCGATCTCGTGTTAGGCTCTACTAATCTTCTTGGCACCTAATCTCCATTGTTCATGTTCGACATAAGCCTCTATCCATATGCGTATGCATTACAAATCTAATCGAATTTTCTATCTATATAAGGTATCTGATTACATGCAAAAAAAAAGTGTCAACTAAAAAGTTGGTGAGTTCGTGAGTTTTGCTTACATACACATAATGTAGTTAAATTATAAAAGCGTAAAAGTTGTGTGTGTATAAGTATAAAGCATGGTGCACATTAATCAAGTCCACAATCAATCCTGCATCTGGTCCTAAGCCCCCCTATAACTACAATCGAACGTCACCCGCCCCCGATTATTACTGTAACATCCTACTTTCGATAAGAAATAATAAAATAAATTTCGTTATTTTATAGTGTGTCGTTTATCAGTTTAGATAATAAATTGTAAAAGGTTGGGCTTGGACTTTAGAAGATGAAATAAGAGATGGAATGAGCCTTAAGTCCATGGGCTTAAGGGAGTATAAATACCCCTTAAACCTTAGTCCTTTCCATTTTTTTCAATCTCCACACCATAGCCTACACCATCAAAAACACACACTAACACCATCCTATATCCCGAGACAAGATCCGAAGGTGAAAACCCGAGCTTGTTGGTGCTGGAACATCGTAACGAGCCAAACCTACATCAAGACTAGCTCGAGTTCGTAAACCGACTCGTTTAAGGTACGTTTATAACGAGAACTTGTTCATTTAGGTTCGGATTCATTTAGAAATCATAGATCTGTTTAAGTATGGTGAAAACGAATCTAATGCAACAAACCTTATGGAAATTCGTTAATATTTGATGGGTTAATCGATTGATTAAGGAGCCGAATGTATATATGTGTAAATCGCACCATGTAAAACCTAATATTTGGATGATTGGTGGATTGGGGTTTGTAGGCGAGGTGAATCCGAGTTCAATGGTACCAAAATCATGTTGTTTCATCATGATTTGAAGGGTTAATTGCAGATCTGACGAGCGCTGACTGTTCTTGTTCTTATCGATTTTGACTTTGACCCCTTGAGTCAAAGATTTGGATAAGACTGATTCTTACGCCCATTTGTTATGATTAAGATAACGAATTTGGTTATTCGTTACTCGCCAATTTGTTATGATTAAGATAACAAATTAGGGTATTCGTTACTCGCCAATTCGTTATGATTAAGATAACGAATCAGGTGATTCGTTAATCACCAATTCGTTATGATTAAGATAATGAATCAGGTGATTGGTTACTCACCATTTCTCTAAGATAAGATAACAAATCATGCCATGTTCAGGTAAGGAACTAGGCCATGTTCAGATAACGAATTAGGTTGTGTTCAGGTAATGAAAGAGGCTTAATTCGTTATAACCCCAGCTAGGGGCTCTGCCCCTTGGACCCCTCTAGGGCCTGCCGCCCCTAGAACCCCGCTGCCAGGGGCGCTGCCCCCGGACCTCCATCCGTCGAGGGTTATAATTAAACTAGAAATACGATATGAGTAGTGATAGTTAATTGATACATGTAATTATTATACAGTTAGCCATGCACAACTAAAGAAAGGTATTACCATTAACTCTGAACGTAACCACATTCAGGTGAGTTTCTAGCCCCATTCCTTGTTATGTTTTCGGGGCTGTGTGCATACTCGATGTGATTAGTTAATACACTTACCTTAAGTGGTAAGTGTATGTCTTATATGATTTATGTATGAATGAATGCTTGATGATGCATGAACAATCTTTGGATATTGCATGTACAATCAAGGGATAGTTTAAAGATATGATTGATATACATATATATATGACATATAAATGATGTATGTACGTATGGAAGTTATAATTATGAATGTATAGAAAGGTATGGAAGGTATGGTTAGAAAGGGAGCGTGCCCTAATAATATCTGCAAATGTAGGGAACAGACCCTAATAATATTTGCGAATGTAGGGAACGGACCCTAATAATATCGGCGAATGTAGGGAACGGACCCTAATAATATCCGCGAATGTAGGGAACAGACCCTAATAATATATACGAATGTTTTAGGACGAGGTATATGTAAATGTGTATGTGTAAAAGGAAAGAAGGAAAGTATGATAGTATGAACGTACGAAGAAAGGTAAAGAACTTTGTATGTATATGTACCTTCCGGTGCGTATACAAGAATGTGTATGGATGTATTGTATGTTAATTTCCTAGAACTCACTTAGCGTAGCTGACTTTTAGTATGCACGCAGGTGAGTAGGATGAGGCAGCTCGCTTGATGAGGACACATGGCATGAAATTGAAGATACTGGCATCTCAAGGAAATGTTATGATGTTTTTAAAGACTATGTTTTATATTTAAATAACGATGAATGTTTGATAAGACAAGTTTTGAAAGTTATGTAATGTATATTATGGTTGAAGTTTTATATTCCGCGAAAGTTTGAATTAACTATGATATTTAGAACTGTGTTTATGAGTACATCCAACGTCTAATGTAGGGCACCGGTAACGAGGCCTTACAATTACCCTGTCAAACAATAATAAAATGTTTAGGTTATATGTTGTAACTGTACGTAGACCTAAGTGTGATTTAACCCAACTTTGGGTCATTGTGCGTGGGGTCTCCAAAATAGTACTACCTATACGAGCCTTAGGCTCACTCCAGAGTTAATGATTGTGTAATTTAAAGTGGCACAAAATCATGGCAGAAAACAGTTCTTAATAAACATCACACCATAAGTAAAACAGTTAAAAGCATGTATTCAACCCAAAAAGTTTAACTAAAAAGGGCAACATGAAACTCACCTCAGTTCGTATGCAATATGTGTAAATGAAAGACAATCTATGAGCTTGTAACTACGCTAAGAACCACCAAGTACGCCTAATATATATATATATATATATATATATATATATATATATAAATATATATATATATATATGTTTAAGTTCTAGAAAGAAGTCAAATTATTGCAAGAAGTGTGAGAAGTCAATCCAGCCAATAAGAATTTTTCTTTTGTTTTTTATTTTTAATTAAATATAGGGGTAGGATGGTAAAGTTTCATAACATGTTTATTTGGAAACTGTTAAACTTGTTTTGGAAATTTTGTATATAGAAAGTATTAAAGTTTTTGAGTTTCACTATAATTCTTTTATTATTTAATTTATGTGTATTTATTATAAAAGTACATTGATCATTTCTATAGTATGAGCACTGTGCAAATCAATTCTAAGCTCACATTTTATTCTTTTTTTTCCTAACATATTTAGTTTTAATTAAATTAAAAATATAAAGGTATTTGGTATCTCATCATCCTACATTCAGATCAAGCAAATGTTCTTTTATTGATCATATTTTTTTAATCTAGGTCTTGTATTTTTTTTAAATGTTATCTATATCGTATCCGTATCTGGAAATCATGTTTTTCATTTTATTATAGTAGTTTTAATCATTTTTATTATTAAAAAGTTACAAATCATTTTTATGTTTGAATTATTTTCTTATTTTATTTTAATTGTTAATCGATTTCTTATTGAAAAGCTACAAATAGATGTTTTTTTATATATTTTATTAATTTTTTTAACCAATCTCTAATGTGTTGTTAAATAGTGTTGTGTGTAGGTGTATATTAATTATAGACGAATATGAATTGTGTGTAGGTCAATGTTAGTTACGTGTTGATAAAAATAAATGTAACTAACAATCTGTGTAGGCGAATATGAGTTGTGTGTACGTCAATGTTAGTTACGTGTTGATAAAAATAAATGTAACTAACAGTATGTGTAGGTAAAAATAAGTTTTGTGTACTAGAAAAAAAAAATAATTCGTATAAGTGAATATGACTTATGTGTAAATGACTTGTGTAGGTCATTTTTTATCATTAACCTACATATAAATTTTTAAATAATAAATTTAGGAAAGAAAAATACTATGGATTTTAAATTTTAAATAACATATATAATAAATTTTGAAAGACTACTTGTACAGGCGTAAAAAAAATTAATAATATGAAATGTTTCATCATTCTAAGTGATGACCCTAAATTAAATTAATTATGTAGGTTAGAAAACTTAAAAAAATAATTCAAATTTGACGTTATTCTAATTTTAGATTAACAACATTTAATGATGCTATAATCAATTACAATAAAGGTTCCAAAATACCCTTTTCTTACTAAAATCATTTAAATAAAAGTATTATTAATTACAAGTATGCCATTTTAATTAATAACCATAGATCAAACACAATCAAGGGTCAAGATTTATTTATCGCACATCTCGCAATAATATGATTTCTCTCTTGAACCATCCCCTATATATATATATATATATATATATATATATATTAAAACAAAGTTACTGGACAACAATGTAAAATGTATGCGTATTGTGTACTAGTTAATTCTATGTGCTAGCCAATGTGTTGGGTTCGCGGTGACTAAAGTTTTCTTTTATTGAATGTTTACACTTAAATAATTTTATAATACTGGTGTTGTCTGTTTAGGTATTATAGTTCAACTTTTGAGAGTTTTAGTTAGCTCAATTAAGTTGTTGGTTTCGATAAAGTTTCCATTTTTGAAAATTTCGGGCCTTCGATTGGATTTTGGGTTACCATATGACCATCAAAGCTATACAATTTATTTATTCTTTTAAATAAAAATACCGCATTCTTCTCCAAAATACCTTTGAAAATGAATCCTAGAAACCATTCATGGGTTTCGGGCAATACCATGCCCCGCAAAACCTACAAATCAACTCCCCGAACACCCGGAACAAACTGAAACTGAATTATCCATGGCTCGGTTTGGGGCAACACCCTACTCCGCAAAACCAACAAACCAACTTCAAGAACACTGAAAACCAACCGAACCTAAGCTACCCATTTCCTTTCTTCGACCCGAAGTTAAGCATGTACACCAAATTTCTCAACCCCCAAAACCCTATGCCGGTGTTAAGGTCTAGCCAACCTGAGCTAGAGCCGGTATAACATTTGTTAATTTTTAATCCCGAAAACCCGACCTGTTTTAAATTTTTGAATTTTTGTTTATCAATAAAGTTGAATATTTGTTGAGTATATATGCATGTTATGTTTTGGGAATGTTATGTAATTATTTACAGGTTGAAACTAAGTTCAGGGACGCATCATGTAGCGCGACATCGAAATCTCAATGGATACATTTGGGTCGTTCTACACGACGGAGCCACCCCGGCTCATCGCGATACGCGACCAAAGTCGCTTTTAGGAATTTTTGTTTGAAAACGAGCATTCAATCAAATTCATGGCCAGTTTAAAATGTTCTAATTTGATTGCATTTGTTATGAGTCCATTAACACCCATTGATCATGTCTTATTTGTTACAGTTACAAAGTGATGATTACATTCAATTTTTTTTTAAACTTTTAATCCAATTTAATTCCTTGACCAACTTAATCTAGTTGAAACGTCTTGGCTCGTTTTTTATGATAAATTGAGCTCATTATGTGCCTCTTACCTTGCTACATCCCCAATTACTAAATTTTCGGGTTCTTGAGCTCAATTTGGTGTTTTGCATAAGTTTGACTTCAAAAAGTCAAACCGACCCAAGTTTTAAGTTTTATCTTTGTCTTGTGTTCGCTCCTCGAGTTAGTATGTTTATTTTTTCTACAAGTTTAATTTGTTTAGGGCATTATGACATTTTAAAATATTCGTCAACGACATTCTTCCAACGGAAAGCGAACTCAACTCGCTTATGTTTATAATTTATTTAGAACAAAGTTTTGTTTTTTTCTACATTTAACTTTTAAAGAATAAACCACTAAATTTTAACCAAAGAATAACATTCTTATCTTGGAGGAAACGAACCCGACATAAAAACCGGGTTCGGGTCCAACTAAAAACGAACCACTCGCTTAAACCGATTTCTTACTTTTTAGGCCCGTTTGATTTATTGAGCGGCCGAACTCATAAAATCTGACTAATAAATATCGCAACTCAATTCTTCAGTAAAATTTACCACTCGGTTGTCGAGAATGGTGGTATCATTATATTCGTGACAGGTAACTCGATAAACGTTTCACAAACACACACACGCATATATATATATTCATAAAACTTATGAAAGCTCACCAACATCTGTAGTTGTAAAAAAAATAGTATTTTAAACGTATTGTAGGTTGAATTCAATGATGTGCTAAGGACGAAGATCATTAGTTGAAAATAAAGAATAAAACTTGTTTTATTACGATGTAATAATATTTGTCTTATTATCAAACTATTTGTGTTCTTGCGAATTTATGAAATAAAAAAAATTATCTTGTCACTATTAATATTGTTACGAGCTTACATGCAATATGTACGTTGCACCCGGGTGCATTCTGCATAAAGAATGAGTGATACAGCCGGAGACGGTGCCGGAGACTCAATCGGTGTGGGCCTCCGGTTCAAACTGAAAGGGGGCCGTAAACACAAAAAGAAGGAGCCAGTGGCGCCACGTGACTACATACCATGGACGGCGGGGGAGGAACTATATTTTACATGAGCTTGGATCACCATTTTAGAGGATCCAAAGGTGTAAGCTATTAATATTAAGTACTTCTTTAATTTGATTTAGTATTTATTTAAAAGAATATTAATTGTAAAAATAATTTTAATTGTAGCAAACTTTCAATCCGCCGAAATATTTTGGAAGAAAATGTTTGAATCTTGGGTTCAGATCTCGGGCAAACCGGGTGATTGCCGGGGTAAAGAAGGGGTTCTAGCCCATTGAAATGTCATAAACAAAGGTTGCCAAAAATATAATGGGATATACAACCGAGCGAAGCAAACTGGTTGGAGTAGTGGCAAAAATGACGCTAACATCCAAGCTCAAGCGTTAGCCGACTATCGAACTCAAGGGCAATAGGAAGGGCGGCAAGGGAAGACATTTAAGTATTTAACTTATTGGGAGAGACTTCGGCTTTGCCCAAACTGGAATGGGGAACCCACCGTTCTGGTCGCTCAACGATCTAACGCATCATCTTGGGCTCCAAAATGGTCGAAGACCTCATGTTTGACAAATCCGAGCACACATGCAACACTCTCCGATGCTCATAACTTCCACCTCGCTAACAAAGACAAGGAATGCTAAGTTAATTTAGGGAACAGAGAAATACAAGAGTTTCCTCGACCCTCAGGAGTTCAAGAAAAAAAATGGAAAAAAAATATGGAGGGTTCATCGTCATAAGAGCCAATGTGGGGGGCTCACGAAGAATTGGACCGACTAAACGACATGCTCGGTCGTTTTGAAACCCAAAACGCGAAACGTTTAGCTAACCTTTGTGCTACCACCGAAGCCAACGATCGGTTTACCATTGTATATGAATTGCGGCCAATGGAACAAGACTACGATTACCTCAACTAAAAGAGGCTTATTAAAGAGGCTGCATTATTGAAAAAACGCCGATTACAAAAAATACGCGAAGTTTACAACATATGAAAGTAATTTTAGTATTATGTTTTTGTTTGTTGTATTTTTTCTATTTCGTTATTTTATTTTTTAATTTTAATGTATATTTTTAATTTATTTAATTTAATGAGTTTTTATTATTTTAATTTAATTATAAAAAAATAAAAAAATTATGTGGCGTTGTGATGTGCTACAATAACACTACACCTCTAAAATAAAAATTGTCCCCCTTCTAACGTGACGCCATGTGTCGATAACCCTTCCCATTTTATAGCCCCCCCCACCCCACCCCACCCCACCCCACATAGTCTAACTCTACACGAGTTAATTAGTTAGTTATAAAATAGACTTTGTACTTGGACATGTTTTTAAATGCTAGTTCTATAGAAGTTTCTTTTACTATGTTAAAGTAGAAGCCAAAATCATTGTACAAGAGGCGTCTTAGAGCATCTTCAATAAGAGATTACTTAACCATCTCATGTCCTAATTGGAAGAGAGAGGAAGTTCACATGGAAGAGAGATGGGCCAAGTGCAACTAGATTTGTAATTATATACAAACTGTTGCAATTGGTAGCCCCACTATTTTTTTTTCTATAACAACTGCAACTAGATTTGTTCTAAACCCAAAATAGAAAGTTACTAGTTTCAGAAGACATCCAAATTTAGTGATAGTGATTGTACCTTATTTCAAGAGGCTAAGAGCATTCCTAACATATCATTCATATTATTGTGAATGAGTTATCTATATTATATATAGTAGTTATAAGAGCATCAACAACGATGGATGAGTAAAAAGCAACTTAACGCGGCACATCAGCTACCACAACAGATTTCCACTCATCCACTTTTAAACACCAAAAAATCTCTTTTTTTCTCAAGAACTACGTCTATTTTTAAACAACTCTATATTCCACATAATCACCTACTACTATGTTTTATTTCTATAAACTCAAATAATAATATTTTTTTATTAAAAATGTTTACTATTGAAAGTAAAAACAAACAAAAAGAAATTCTTTTTTAATTTAAACGGAAAGATTGTTAATGCACGGTTTTGTTTCTTGAGTCTTTGTAATTATCGTTAACGTATTTGTTTTATATTTAATGTAGTAATTAGTTTATTTATTGTCTAGTTCGTTATATGTAAGGTCTAGTTCGCTAGGGGATGTTAGCGAACTAAGACTTAAGTTTATTCCCTCCTGATTCGTTAGGGGATGTTAACGAATCAGGGGGTGATTCGTTAAGCTATTTACATTGTTATGTATGTAACGAAGTGGACCCTAGTTCGTTAGGGGATGTTAACGAACTAGGTCCGTCTTCTATTTATACGTGAACACTGTTCACGCTTAATTTAAGTTTTGAGTTAATTAACGAACCCCTATCCTGATTCTCTCTCAATTCTTCATCCTAACATTATAACATTATACTGATAATACGTAAACATAGATATAACACTGAATCTAAGGTAAGTATGAGCTAGATCTATAGTTAAGGTATTGATTGATTATTCACAGATCTGAGATCTGTTATTGTTATTAGATTGATATTATCGGGTTCCAACAAGTGGTAGCTCTGATACCACTTGTTGGTGTTTAATTAGTTTTTGATATTGTTTATATTCTGTTTGAGTGAATTTGAATCAATTTTGAGATGAATTGATTGAATTATGGACGAATTGGATTGAATCTGAGTTGGTTAATGTATTGGAATGGTTTTGTGAATTGGAATTGCGTTTTGAATTGATTTTGGATTGTTTTGGTATTGGTTTTGGTTTAAGGCCGAAACAGGGGTATATTTTGGTCTAATCGAGTTGGTTTTCGGAGATAATCGGTTACGAGGATCAGTGTGTTGGGTTCGCGATCGAATTGCGAGTGTTTTGATTAGTTATTTGTTTGATTTGGTTTAGTAACGAGTTAGTATTACAAATTTTCAGTGTCTGGGTTTCTGGGTTGATGTTCATCATTTCCAGATTTCTGGAAATTATCTGTTGAAGATTTGAAGATGAATGTGTTTCGCTATCATCTTTCTGATGATTCGTTATATTATTCACTTTGATTAGTTATCGAATTTAGTCAATTCGTCATAACCTTCTAGTGATTCGCTAGCCAGTTCGTATCATTTGTTAATTCGTGTCAACTGATTCGTTATTTGGATTAACTGATTTGTGTGACACGCGTCCGCTTTGGGATTTGTGTCATAACAACCTTTACCACGTGGCATAAGGTGTCAGAGTTTGTTACAAACGGTTCTAACAACCTGATTCGCTATAATTGATTCGCTAATCAACTGTAGCTGATTCGTTATCTATTTCGCTAAGTTTTTCTTAGTGATTCGCTACTGAATACTTTCTAATTCGTTAAGTTTTTCTTATTAATTAGTTAGCCAGTTCGTTAGTTTGATTTTCTAGTTCGTTAACTTTCTGATTCGTTAGTTTGATTTGTTAACTCAATTGTGATTCGTTATCTGATCAATCTTAGCTTCGTTAAGATTTGATTCGTTAATTCACTGTTTACAGTTCGCTACAACTGTTTACAGTTCGTTACAATCCTCATTCGTTAATCTTATTCGCTGATTGATTCGTTACACCCTTGAAGTTTTTGAAACTTGTCAAAAATGGCCGGTATGTATGCATTAGCGTCTCAAAACGTGTTGATGCAAAAAATGTTACAACTTGATACCTAGATAGGTTCACATTCGAAATGTCCAAGATTGATGAAGTTTAGTGACTTTGCCAATTGGGAACCTAGGTTTCATGCTCATCTAGGTTCAGTTCATCCTGACTGTTCATACTGTTTAGATGAAGTTTATACCGTTCCTATGATTGGAGATGAGACTATTGGTTATACAACAAAGGCTATCTCACAATACTCAGTTGAAGAAAAGAAAGCATTAGAGATAGAGACAAAAGCTTATTCTACTCTAACTATGGCTTTGCCTGAGAATATTTTTCATCAAGTGGGTAGCATAAAAATATGTGTTTCTTTGTTTCAACATATCCGAATGAGGAGTATGGGAAACACTACTGAAAGCAAGAAGGTGATGCTTAAGTTTCAATTCAGAAACTTTAATTTACTCAAAGGTGAGACAGTTGAAGAAATGACAACGAGATTCAATCACTTAATATCTGAAATGGACAAGATGAGTTTAGAAGTTTCTGAGAGGAATAAAATTGACACTATTAAGAGTGTACTCCCAAGTTCTTATTCCACATTTTTAATGGTTCTCAAGGAGAATAATTATTTCTTGAATGAAGATTTGACTGCTATTGAATTCTTACAAAAGATTGAAGCTAGGGAATATGATCTTAAGTGCCAGAAATCTTCTAAGGAAAGTCAAGATCCTTCTTTCTATGGTGGTAGTATGCCTCTAAGTTCAACTATATCTCCACTGACTGCTTTCCTTACTCAAGCTGCAAGTGAGAATGCTACTACAATGTATAGTGATCCACGTGCCTGTTTCTACACAGCTGGAAATACTGGATCTTCTGGTATCTCTGGTTCATCTGGAGGATCGGGAACTTCATCATCTACAAGTCAATTATCATCTCAAACTAATGTAAACATAAAGGAGGCTGAACAAAACTTTGCATTTTTGTCTGCCTTTATGTCGTCTTACGAGAATTTGGTGAGTAGTAAGATTGCAACTAGTGATTTAACCGATGAAGATTATGATCAAATTGATCCCGATGATCTCGAGCTCATGGAATTAATGTGGAACATGGCAATTGATTGTTCGTAAGGTAAAAATATTTATGCAAAGAACTGGAAAAGATCTTCCTTCCCTGATTAAGAAGTTGGGTTTTGACAAGTTGAAGGTAAAATGTTATAACTGTCAAGAATTCGGGCACTTTGCAAAAGAATGTGACAAGCCAAAGAAGGAGTATACTGGTCCTCATGGTCAAAATTAAAATTCCTCCACACCACGGGTCAATGATGCTGAAAAGAAATCGTCTACTTCTGGGTCACATGCAGTGTTAGCTAATGGAAGTGATTGGTCACAACGACTATTGTGCAATGATAATCAAGCTAATCTAGCTATGTTTCGGTTTCCTGAATACGTTCAAGATATAAGTGGAAGTGAAGTTTCTTCTGATGCTGAAACTGATTCTGAATCTGATAATTCAAGTGAAAAGCTTCCAACTAGCTTTGCTTGTATGGTGAAGATCAGTGATTCTACCACATCTGCTTGCATGGTCAAACAAAGCGAGGTTAGTAATTCTAAATCTAAGTTATCATGTGTCACACCCCCGTCTAGGGCCTAGGAGCGTGACCCAACAGTTGGTATCGTAGTTGTAATTAAATCAGAGTTGCGTTTAGTTTGCGGAAGACTTATAAACTTTAAGGATCGAAAGTGTAATTTACATATATACAAAATACGGTGTTTAAAACATCCGTTAAGTAGTTACAAAATATTTATGTGTTTATAATTACAAAACCACCATACATATATTAAGTTCACAAAAAGAATCTGAGCCATCGGATAATCAAAGCACTTCGTCACTCCAAGTGCTAAACTTGTTCACCTGCAAAATGTTAGAAAATACGTCAGCAACAAATGCTGGTGAACATGCTGACGCAAAACAACTTCTTTTACTTAATTACCCCTCGAGACTACGCCTGCCTCGGCCCAACGTGGCTTAGGAATAATCAAGTCAAATAACACATTATAAACTAGAGCCTCTACACTAGGTCACCTCATGAACACCGCAGCGTTCGACTTAGTTAAGTACCCGTAAATATACACATACGGTCGTACTCTCTGCAGAAGAGCGTCCTACGACCAAGGGTGGTGCGATCATGCCCATACATCGCATAGTACCACCTAGTAAGGATCCAGACATACGTATACCACAGCCTGAGGGCTAGGTTTATACCCATAGTTATAACGGTTTTAGGAACACATAGTTTATTGTAAACAATTTCACATAACAAGTTTGACTCATTTTGAAAACAAGTTTAAAAGTTTGGGGGCGTATTCACCTTATCTCTTTAGGATCGGCTTCACTCACCGTTCAAGGGTCTTTCCCTTTCTTTATCTCGAACCTATAGTTACGAGTATAAATATTTGTTAGTCGGATACACGATCCGGCTTAAGACCTTTAGTCTTATATCTCAATCCTCGATTGAACCTTTAGTTCAATTCTTATTTACTTGAAAACCTCTTGTTTAAAAGTAAATTATAAACCTTTAGTTTATATGAAAACCCGACGTTTCTTCTTCTCCAAGAAACGTAATCTTTTCTTTTATTATTTAAGAATATTCTTTATTCATTAAATAATATTTCATAACAAAGAATATAATAATATATACTTACACACATATATATGTATCATAATATTCAACAATCAAACTTTTCATTTATTTCTTTGTTTTGTTTTTTTTCTTTTATCGAGGTATCGAGTATAACCTCGACTTAAGGCTTAAGCCTTGAATATAATATTGAATTATATTGAATTCGTTATTACGCCTAACCTTAATGACGTACCGAAATCCTAGGGACTTGAGCAGCTCTCCGACGCCGCTTCACTTCTCGATTGTCAAACGAGTACACCAAACTTCAATACTCGTTGATACGCTTATCGAGATTCTTTGCCATAAAAACAACACCTTCTTGGTATGTGGGTGGAGGGTGGCACGCACTTCTAGGAAACGTTGTAAAAGAACAAGGGTTTGGATACGCAAATCGAGGAAATAAGGTACGTTTATCGAGGCAAATCGAGTATACAATTGTGGTATTGTAGAGAGATGTTAGAGAGAGACTTAAGTGTGTGAAATGTGGTGTGGATTGTGAGAACCCGTAACCCACATATTTATAGCCAAATTCGGATCCCATCGCGGTACGCGATGGGTCCTTTGGGCACCTAACGCGTACCGCGATATAGGTGTCATGAGTCACCACGTGGCGACACGTGGCAAAACATAATGCCACCGTGTGCCACATGGCACACGTGTCAATATGTGTCAGGTACCCCATCGCGGTACGCGATGGGGTTCTCCTTTGACTCATCACGTAGCGCGATGGGTCAGGAAATCAGAATTTTCAATTTAAACCCTCAAGTTTGGATTTTGGCAAATTTTAGTCCCTAGACTTTGGAAAGTTGATATTTTGAACTCGAAATTTTTACGGTGTTACATCCTCCCCACCTTGAAACAAATCTCGTCCTCGAGATTGCTTTATTCAAACAAGTGTGGGTATTTTCTTTTCATTTCCGATTCGAGTTCCCAAGTATATTCGGGCCCTCTACGCGAGTCCCATTTAACTTTCACAATTTTCAAAGTTCTTCTTTTCAATTTCTTTGTTTTCGAATCTTCAATTTTAATCGTACGTTCTACTAATTTTAAGTTTTCGTTTATTTCTACGTCTTTCAATGGCATAACCAAAGATTCATCAGTTAAACACTTACGCAGATTCGAAACATGGAATACATCATGTATTCCATGCATTTCCTCGGGCAATCGCAAACGGTATGCAACATTGCCGATTCGTTCGAGTACCTCAAAAGGTCCAACGAATCGAGGACTTAACTTTCCTTTCTTACCGAAACGAACGACGCCTTTCCAAGGCGAGACTTTCAACTTTGACACCGACATTAAATTCTAACGGCTTACGCCAGACATCAGCATTACTCTTTTGACGATCACATGCCGTCTTAAGTCGTTCTCGGATTTGTAAAATCTTGTCGGTGGTTTCTTGGACAATCTCGGGTCCAGATAATTGGTTGTCTCCGGTTTCAGACCAGCACACGGGCGTTCTACACTTTTGACCATATAACGCCTCGAATGGTGTGGCTTGAATACTTGTGTGATAGCTATTATTGTATGATAATTCCATTAGGGGTAACTGGTCATCCCAACTTCCACCTAAATCGATCACACAAGCGCGGAGCATATCTTCCAATGTTTGAATCGTTCTTTCACTTTGCCCATCGGTTTGCGGATGATAGGCAGTGCTCAGGTTTAACTTTGTACCAAGAGATTGTTGGAAGCTTTTCCAGAAATGAGACGTAAAACGACTGTCTCGATCAGATATTATAGACATCGGTACTCCATGTAAGGAAACAATGTTGTTTACATAAATACGCGCTAGTCTATCCATTGAGTATGACTCATTGATGGGTATGAAGTGTGCGGACTTCGTTAATCGATCCACAATAACCCTAATAGCATTGTGTTGTCGAGTCGTCTTTGGGAGTTTGGTTATGAAATCCATGGTTATTAACTCCCACTTCCATACGGGAAGTTCGGGTTGCTGAAGCAATCCCGAAGGCTTTTGGTGTTCAGCCTTGACTTTCAAACACGTCAAACATTTCGCAACGTGCGAAGCGACATCCCTTTTCATTCCATTCCACCAATAGTTGGCTTTGAGGTTGTGGTACATCTTATCACTTCCGGGATGCATCATGTATTTCGACTTATGAGCTTCGTTCAAGATTTTCTCACGCAATCCTCCAACGATTGGTACCCAAATCCGGTTTCCCATTCTAAGGATACCACCATTACCTTTGACTATAGAGTTAATGGTGCCATTACATTTTTCGTCGAAGATTTGGTTTTCATTGATTGCTTGAGTTTGAGCGGATTTGATTTGCTCAATGAGATCTATCTGGAGTTCTAGGCGCAACGCTCGGACTCTTTTGGGCTTCTCATGCTCCTTACGACTTAAGGCATCGACCACAACGTTGGCCTTACCTTCATGATAAACAATCTCGCAATCGTAGTCATTGAGCGTTTCCATCCATCGCCGTTGGCGCATGTTCAACTCTTTTTGGTCGAAAATATGTTTCAAGTTCTTATGATCGGTGTACACGGTAAATCTTACTCCATAGAGATAGTGCCTCCATATCTTAAGTGCAAAGATTATGGCGCCTAACTCTAGATCGTGAGTTGTGTAGTTCTTCTCGTGTACTTTGAGTTGACGAGAGGCATAAGCGATTACTTTCTTGCGTTGCATTAGTACGCATCCCAAACCTGAGTGAGACGCGTCACTAAAGACAACAAAATCCTCAGTACCTTCTGGCAAAGCCAAGATAGGTGCTTGGGTGAGTTTTTGTTTAAGTATATCAAATGCCTCTTGTTGCTTCGTTCCCCATTCATACTTGATATTCTTACGAGTCAAGGAAGTTAAGGGAACGGCGATTCGAGAAAAGTTCTCGATGAATCTACGGTAATAGCCAGCCAAACCTAAGAAACTTTGGATCTCGGTTGGTGATTTCGGGACCTCCCATTTAGAGATAGCTTCAATCTTAGCGGGGTCCACTTGAATACCGTTAACGTTAATGATGTGACCAAGAAATTGCACCTCGTGCAACCAGAACTCGCATTTCGAGAACTTAGCGTACAACTTTTCGGTTCTAAGAATTTCAAGCAACGTTCGAAGATGAATTTCATGATCGGCCTTGGACTTAGAATAAATAAGTATATTGTCGATGAATACGATAACAAACTTATCCAAGTAGGGCTTACAGATTCGGTTCATCATATCCATGAACGCAGCTGGGGCATTAGTGAGTCCAAACGGCATAACCGTGAACTCATAATGTCCATCCCTTGTTCGAAATGCGGTTTTCGGAATATCTTCGGTTTGGACTTTGAGTTGATGATATCCGGAACGAAGATCGATTTTTGAGAAATAGCTAGCACCTTGAAGTTGGTCGAAAAGATCATCGATACGAGGGAGTGGATATCGGTTTTTGATTGTGACTCTGTTTAACGCACGATAATCGATACACATTCTCATGGAACCATCTTTCTTCTTGATGAATAAGATTGGTGCTCCCCAAGGCGACGAACTTGGTCGAATGAAACCTTTCTCTAATAACTCGTCGAGTTGTTTCTTTAACTCCTTCATTTCAGTTGGCGCTAAGAGATACGGTGCTTTGGCGATTGGAGCAGTACCGGGAATAAGATCGATCCTAAACTCTACTTCAAGATCGGGAGGGATTCTAGGAAGTTCATTAGGAAAGACACCAGAAAAGTCAGAAACGATAAGAACATCTTTGATTTCTTTTGGCTTAGACTCTTCAGTGACGTAGGCCATGAATGCGAAGCATCCTTGATTTAAACACTTGTTAGCTCTAATCATGGAGATTATGCTAACTTGGCCAGCGTCTTTGTCCCCTTCAATTCGAATTGTTCGTTTATCGGGGGCTTGAAGTTCAACAGTTTTGCTATTGCAGATAATACGGGCATGGTTATCGGATAACCAATCCATACCAAGTACAATATCAAAACCAGCCAAACTCATAGGTAACAAAGAAATATGCAAAATATAACCAGCTAAAAGGATTTTTCCGTTTTCAAGGGCTTCGGAGGTCTTAACGATTTCGCCACTAGCAGTCTCGACGCTTAGAATTTTATCTAATTTTGTTAATGGTTCGTTTAATAGACTACAGAAACTATAATCTATAAAACTTAAATTGGCACCAGAATCAAATAAAACTCTAGCATAGGTGTCGTTGACTAGAAACGTACCGGTGATGGTTTCCGGCAAGTCAGCGGCCCTTTTTGTGTCGAGTACAAAGACTCGAGAGTTTCCCTTTTTATTTTGGCCACTTCCACCAGCACCACCAGCAGCAGGCTTGTTCTTTGGGCACTCGAAACTCAAATGGCCCATCTCCTTGCAGTTAAAGCAAGTCATCTTCTTATTCCAACAATTAGCGGCATCGTGTCCCGTACGATTACCGGACTCACAGACTTTAGGAGACGGGGCGAAATTGCATCTGCCCTTATGATACCTCCTACAAGTCTTGCATGGCGTAGAGTTATTTCGATTTACGCTCTTGCCTCTAAAGTTGGAACCTCCTCCAGTCCTTCCTTGAGCAGTCGCTGGAGTCACCTTCTTGTCCTCTTCCTTGTTGCGGACCATGCCACCCATCAAGTACCCAGCCAACTCCATCGCAGAATCGGTGGTTTGAGGCAAATGTGACCTCACCATGTCTCGGATTTCCTGCGGCAATCCCCATATGTAACGTGTAACTTTGCTGGACTTAGGGTTAACCAGCTGGAGAACAAGGCGACAATACTCAAGAAACTTTGTGTTGTACTCTCGAAAATTTGTCCCCACGACCTTATGATTAAGAAACTTTGTTTGGACTTGGTCGGTTTCGTGCATGGGACAAAACTTCGCCATCACCATGGCTTTGAACTCTTCCCAACTTAGACTATACATCTTGTCTCTTCCCTTGCTCATTAACAGAGCATTCCACCATTCGTGTGCTTCACCCTTGAACATCAGGGCAGAGTACTGAATCTTCTCCTCCTCGGAGCACTTTCTTGTCATAACTAGAGTCTCCATCTCCTCGAGCCACCTCACAGTTGTGATGGCTCCCTTGTCACCATGGAACTCTTTCGGTCCATAGTACTTAAAATCTTTGAACGTACAACCACTCACTTTCATCCTTTTAAACTTTTGCCTAATACCTTCGTCGGCATTAGATCCATGATCGCTCTCTTCATCACGGATTGGTTTAGGATGAGATTTAACGGATTTAGAAGGGTGAACGGAAGGGTTAACAGTTCGGGAATGTCTAGATTGTCTAAATTGTGATCTCCACTCGGATTCCTCTCTCACGGCTTGTTTAATCATCTGTTGGATTTTGTTCATGTATTTCTCAGGAATTTCTTCCTCTCGCTCGTTCTCAGGGCCTTTCCCCTTATCTCTCATCTCTCTTTCCTTTCGAGCGTTCTCGTTATTGTTACTTTGTTCAGACATTTTCTTTTTCTTTTCAATTTGGTCTGAGAATTTTAACAACATTTCTTATATTAAACACACGTTTATTTATTACACATTAATATATATATCCCAAGGATATATATATTTTACAATACATATATATATATATCGTTTTCACGATATATATATAACTGGTCCTATCATTACATTAGAACGTTTCAAACGTTCTTTATTTATACACATAGCATTTAGGACTATTTTACACATAGTTTCCACATGGCCACCATCTTCATTTCTTCAAGAACTTCTTCACAATCTTCGATATCTTGTTGCATTTACGAAGGATTGTTTATCCAACTTTCTTCTTTTTCTTCTCTTCCTCTTGCACTTTCTTCCTCCAATCGTCGGTTTCATGTAGAGCGCGGTCCAAGTTCTCTTCGTACGATTGTGGGATTACATTGGGGTATCCATACTGCGGAGGTGGATCACGGTAACCCAATGTCACCATTTCGTAATGGTTCCTCGGTTCTGGATACGGAACATAATCCATGGTGGATGAAAGGTAGAGATAGGTTTTGGCAGCTTGATTCTGTTCACGGATCTCATCAGCTTGTTCTTGAAACGGAATCTCACCTTGGAATGGTGGAAAGCTTGATGAAGTCCCAATCCTAAGTTTCTCTAGGCATTGGACATAGGGATCCACAGAACCATAGCTTGGATTTTGGGAAGTGAGTAATCCATCCATTGGGCTTTCCATTTCGTTGTAGTTTTCAGGATTCTCTTCTTTCGGTTCCTCTTCAGTTTCTTCCTCGGGATCCTTCTCTTCTTTAGGATCCTCCTCATTTTCTGATTCCTCTTTCTCCTCTGGTTCTTCTTCTTCTGGTTCATCTTCCTCCATGGGTTGTGTGGGTTCATTGATTATTGGGATCATCTGGAATGTCTCAGTGGGCATCATTACTCTCATTTTGGGTCTACGAGATAGTCCTTCACCGTAGCTTGGTTGGGAACTAACTTCATTGAAGGTGGAACTTCCGGCATTCCATTCTTGTTGTTCGGAGAGATATTTCATCCACTCGGAGGATGGTTGAGAGTTTAGTAGGTATTCGGCTGGATAGCATTGTGGTGTCTCCAAGGGTTGGTAAGTGGGAATCTCTGTTGGATGGTACGTTGGTACTTCGGAAGATTGATACATCGGTAATGTCGGTGGATGGTAGCTCGAGTGTCTTGGTGGTTCAACACTTGGTTTTGGTGGACTATCGGGAATGGCTATCTGGTAGTGTCGACTTCTGGGATAGTATAAGGGTTTGGACAAATCTTGTTCCACGTCTTGGTTAAAGTACGCTTCATAGTATCCGTCGCTCATGTTGTCTTCAGGGTAAGGTTCGGCTATTCCGGCCTCTTTTGCCTTGCGCACAAAGTCTTCGATGTGAGCTTTGAATGACATCTAATATTATGGGTGGTTTAGAATGTAGAGTGGGAAAGAAAGGTTACCAGCTTATCTTATCCCTAAAACACATAATCAATTATTTCCTATACTTGGATCAAAGCTTGGGTATTGTTTTATGATACCCAATACGCTAAGATCGATGGCTCTGATACCAACCTGTCACACCCCCGTCTAGGGCCTAGGAGCGTGACCCAACAGTTGGTATCGTAGTTGTAATTAAATCAGAGTTGCGTTTAGTTTGCGAAAGACTTATAAACTTTAAGGATCGAAACTGTAATTTACATATATACAAAATACGGTGTTTAAAACATCCGTTAAGTAGTTACAAAAAATTTATGTGTTTATATACAAAATACGGTGTAGGGCCTAGGAGCGTGATCCAACATTTGGTATCGTAGTTGTAATTAAATCAGAGTTGCGTTTAGTTTGCGGAAGACTTATAAACTTTAAGGATCGAAAGTGTAATTTACATATATACAAAATACGGTGTTTAAAACATCCGTTAAGTAGTTACAAAATATTTATGTGTTTATAATTACAAAACCACCATATATATATTAAGTTCACAAAAAGAATCCGAGCCATCGGATAAGCAAAGCACTTCGTCACTCCAAGTGCTAAACTTGTTCACCTGCAAAATGTTAGAAAATACGTCAGCAACAAATGCTGGTGAACACGCTGAGGCAAAACAACTTCTTTTACTTAATTACCCCTCGAGACTACGCCTGCCTCGGCCCAACGTGGCTTAGGAATAATCAAGTCAAATAACACATTATAAACTAGAGCCTCTACACTAGGTCACCTCACAAACACCGCAGCGTTCGACTTAGTTAAGTACCCGTAAATATACACATACGGTCGTACTCTCTGCAGAAGAGCGTCCTACAACCAAGGGTCGTGCGATCATGCCCATACATCGCATAGTACCACCTAGTAAGGATCCAGACATACGTATACCACAGCCTGAGGGCTAGGTTTATACCCATAGTTATAACGGTTTTAGGAACACATAGTTTATTGTAAACAATTTCACATAACAAGTTTGACTCATTTTGAAAACAAGTTTAAAAGTTTGGGGGCGTATTCACCTTATCTCTTTAGGATCGGCTTCACTCACCGTCCAAGGGTCTTTCCCTTTCTTTATCTCGAACCTATAGTTACGAGTATAAATATTTGTTAGTCGGATACACGATCCGGCTTAAGACCTTTAGTCTTATATCTCAATCCTCGATTGAACCTTTAGTTCAATTCTTATTTACTTGAAAACCTCTTGTTTAAAAGTAAATTATAAACCTTTAGTTTATATGAAAACCCGACGTTTCTTCTTCTCCAAGAAACGTAATCTTTTCTTTTATTATTTAAGAATACTCTTTATTCATTAATAATATTTCATAACAAAGAATATAATCATATATACTTACACACATATATATATGTATCATAATATTCAACAATCAAACTTTTCATTTATTTCTTTGTTATGTTTTCTTTTCTTTTATCGAGGTATCGAGTATAACCTCGACTTAAGGCTTAAGCCTTGAATATAATATTGAATTATATTGAATTCGTTATTACGCCTAACCTTAATGACGTACCGAAATCCTAGGGACTTGAGCAGCTCTCCAACGCCGCTTCACTTCTCGATTGTCAAACGAGTACACCAAACTTCAATACTCGTTGATACGCTTATCGAGATTCTTTGCCATAACAACAACACCTTCTTGGTATGTGGGTGGAGGGTGGCACGCACTTCGAGGAAACGTTGTACAAGAACAAGGGTTTGGACACGCAAATCGAGGAAATAAGGTACGTTTATCAAGGCAAATCGAGTATACAATTGTGGTATTGTAGAGAGATGTTAGAGAGAGACTTAAGTGTGTGAAATGTGGTGTGGATTGTGAGAACCCGTAACCCACATATTTATAGCTAAATTCGGATCCCATCGCGGTACGCGATGGGTCCTTTGGGCACCTATCGTGTGCCGCGATATAGGTGTCATGAGTCACCACGTGGCGACACGTGGCAGCGGTGTTGCTACGTGGTGACACTTGGCAGCACATAGTGCCACCGTGTGCCACATGGCACACGTGTCAATATGTGTCAGGTACCCCATCGCGGTACGCGATTGGGTTCTCCTCTGACTCATCGCGTAGCACGATGGGTCAGGAAATCAGAATTTTCAATTTAAACCCTCAAGTTTGGATTTTGGCAAATTTTAGTACCTAGACTTTGGAAAGTTGATATTTTGAACTTGAAATTTTTACGATGTTACATTATGTGTTGATTGTGAGTATAATAAGTCCAAGATAGACTCATTAAAACTTCAAAAGGATAATTTGCTAAAAGAGATTGTGTCTTTAAAAGATACTTATAGGCAATCCTTAACCTCTCAAATCAACTCGAGAGAGAAAATTGAGGCATTGACTATAAGCAATCATGATCTTAAAGCCGAGTTATTTGTGAAAATGACAATTAATGACCAAAAGTTTCAAGAAATTTTGAAACATTGTTCAATGATAACCGAGCTTGAGAATGAGGTTCTTAAGTTAAAGAACAAATTGAGTAAATTTCGAAATTCATCTTTTCTGTTGAATGAAATTATCGAAGTTTCTGGAAAACAAAAGGACTCAAAGAAAGGTATAGGTTTTGTTGAAATTCTTCCACCATTCACAATGATTATAAAATTAATCCTTTTGCTCCAACTGAGGAAGATGTTATTCCTAAAGAACCGACAATTTCAGAAAAATCAAAACTTGTTTCTAAAAAAGGTCTTAAATCCAAATCTTCAACTCAGAAACCTCATGTTCAAAGCAACAAAGTTTTTGTTGAAATTGTTGACAAAGTTATCATTGAGGATGTGTTTGAACCGGAAATTATACACAAGAACAAGAACATTCCAAGTTCTAATCACATACTGTGTGAACCTCATGAATTTGAGGAGGTTGTGTATGGTTCGCACACAACTAAGATGAAACAAGATGTTGTTGTCAAACCAGTGAAGGCTAAGAAACCAGAAAAACCCCAAATTTCTGATGAGGATTTGTTACGTTTTATAAATCCTAATACATTTAAGCCATCATATGCTCGTGTATTTAAGTTAAAGGGGATGGATACAATGTTCACTGAGAAAGACATTCCAATAAGTATCATTAAATCTGAACTGATTGAGAGTGTGTTTCACAATAAAACTTCCAAGGTTCGTGAACTTGAACGTCAATATGCTCAAGCAAAAACATCAGTTCCATCTGACACATTGACTAATGCAAAGCAGTTTTTAAAACAAGCTAAGAAAATTTATTTTATGAAGTCAACTGGGACAAATACATTGAAAAGTTTTTCGAACTGTTCTAATTTAGATTTTTACTTGAAAAAGAAATTTGAATTATCTGATGAGTTTGCTAAGAGCATGACCAAAAATGTGAGTCATCATCAAACTTCTACGTCATTCGTTCCAACTACCTCTCAACATCATCGTGTAGACATGCGAAGTTGCTTTCTTTGCGGTTAGCATGGTCATGTAGTGAGGAATTGTAGTCAGAAGAGCTATCAGAATCTTCATCCTTTTATCAAGGACCATTCTAAGACGGTTCCTGTGATAAAGGAGATTCTGAAACGACCTATGTCGTATGCTGATGATACTCATTATGTTTTCTGATGTACATCCTCGAAAAGTGGTTCATATGAATGAAACTCATGGTTCTGTTAAACCTAAGTTTATTCCTGTTGCACCCTTATGCAAGAATGAAAATTAAAATGTGGTTCAAGCCGCTTACTTAAGACGAAAGTCTAGGAAGCCTGTAACTTATTCTCAAGTTGCTGAACAACAACTGAATGCAACTAAGGTTAATTTTTCTCAAGAAAACCAAAAGGTGCCCAAGACTGGGGCCTGGGCTGCCTTTTTGAACTAATCATTTTCTTTTGTGTGTAGGGTTCATCCAAGACCATTTCTGGTGAAAACTGGATCATGGACAGTGGATGTTCTCTTTATATTACTGGAAATCTCAACCTCTTATCAAATGTGAGAAATATTCAAGGAGGTTATGTGGCATTTGCTGAAAATTCTGGAAGTATAATCACATAGGAAGGTGATGTTTCAAATGGGAAGATTACGTTTGAGAAAGTTAACTATTGTGATAAAGTGGATCATAATTTATTGAGTGTGTCGCAAATCTGTGATAAGCAATACACTACAGTATTTACAGATAAAGAGTGTCTGATCTTGAAACCGGGTTATGTGATTCCCGAGGACATGGTTGTCATGCGATCACCACGATCAAATGATATTTATGTCTTGAATATGAATTCCAAAGTATCTACATCAATCGAAACGTGTTTTGTCTCGAAAGCAACCGAGAAAGACTCAGTGCTTTGGCATCGAAGAATGGGTCACATACATGTTCGAAAGATGAATTACTTCATGGCAAACGATCTGGTAGAGGGTGTGTCATTAAAGAATTTTAAGTTATCCGATCACTGTGTTGCTTGTAAGAAGGGCAAATAGAAGAAGAAACCACACCCATCTAAGTTATTAAATTCCATTGATACTCCGCTTGAACTACTTCATATGGATTTGTTCGGTCCAGTGAATCGTGCGAGTCTTTCTGGAGACTAGTATTGCCTAGTAGTGACTGATGATTATTCGAGATACTCATGGGTCTTATTTATGAGTTCGAAAGATCAAACGCCTGTTTTGGTACAAAACCTTATCACTAAAATCGAATCACTTTACAAACAAAAGGTGAGGAGAATTCGCAGTGATAATGGAAATGAATTCAAAAACACTATATTGGATTTCATTTGTCTCCAAAAAGGAATTCACCGTGAATATAGTGCACCTTATGTACCTCAACAAAATGGCGTTGCTGAACGAAAGAATAGAACCTTGATTGAAGCTGCAAGAACTATGCTTGCTGATTCTAAGCTTCCTGTTCAGTTTTGGAATGAGGCGGTGAATACGGCTTGTTATACACTCAATCGTGTTCTAACAGTTAAACGACTCAAGAAGACCAGTTATGAATTATTGAATAATCGTAAGCCTAACTTAAAGTATTTGGAACCTTTTGGGTGTACTTGTACTATGCTGAAAAAGGATGTGGGTAAGTTTGAAGAAAAAGCCATTGAAGGGTATTTCTTGGGGTATGCGTCTCCTAAGAAACGGGTTTTTAATTTTACGTCTGGTTGTGTTGAAGAGTGGTACCATGTTGACTGTCAAAAGTACACCACTCTTCCACAAGGGAAAGGTCCCGACTGGATGTTTGACTACGATGGCTTGTTCAATTCATTTACTCCATCAACCGATCATCCAGATGAAGATTTAGTTTGTGCTTATTTTGAAGAACATTTAGAAATTCCAAGATTTGCAAGTTCAAATGATGTTGAAGCTTCATTGGTTGCTCCAACTGAAGAGCCTGATAATGAGTCTCCTGTTCATCATGATAATTCTTCTACTTCATCTGATGATAATGCAATTGTGGATCAAGTTATTGAACTTGACAGTGATGTTTCATCTCCTAAGTTGGGTGAACATTACACTAATTTATTTGAAAATGTTGCTGTTTCTGAAAATCCTACTCTCAGGATTCATAATTACCATCCACAAGAAAACATTATTGGAGAATTATATGTGGGAGTTCAAACTCGTCGTCAAGTTGCTTCCTCGGGTGAAAATAATGTTTTTTGTGCTTATGCCGATTTACATTCCACTTGTATTGTAAATAAAGCTAAATTCTCTTGTTTTCTATCCCAAGTTGAGCCTACAACTCCTCGTGTGGCTCTGCAAGATCCATCTTGGGTAGAAGCCATGCATGAAGAATTACAGCAATTTGCACGTTTAGGTGTTTGGGATCTTATTGACAAACCTGCTAGAGTCAAGAAAACAATTCCGACAAAGTGGGTATTTAAATGTAAGAAAGATGATCGTGGGGTAATTGTGAGAAACAAGGCACGTTTAGTGGTGCAAGGTTTTCATCAGCAAGAGGGTATTGATTACACTGAGGTTTTTGCTCCAGTTGCAAGATTAGAGTCAATTCAAATCTTCCTGGAATATGCTGCTTACAAGAATATCAAGGTGTATCAAATGGATGTTAAGAGTGCTTTTCTCAATGGTGAACTTCATGAGGAAGTGTTTGTTTTACAGCCTCCTGGTTTTGAAGATCCTGAGTATCCTGACCGTGTTTACCGTTTAAACAAGGCATTATATGGTCTACATCAAGCCCCGAGAGCTTGGTATGGCACGCTCGCCGACCATCTGACGGATAATGGTTTCAAACGGGGGACTGTCGACTGTACCTTATTTCATAAAACTGTTGGTGATGATCTCTCCTAGTTCAGATATATGTTGATGACATTATCTTTGGGTCTACAAACGATACATTGTGTAAGGAGTTCGAGAAGTCTATGAAAATCAAGTTTGAGATGAGTTTGATGGGAGAGATGAATTTATTTTTGGGGTTGCAGGTTCATCAGTCTGCGAAGGAAATCTTCATTCATCAGAAAAAATATGTGAACGACGTCTTGAGCCGATTCAAGATTACTGCCGGAAAAATCCCTTCTACTTCTCTTCCCGTGGGTCACAATTTATCGATGAATTGGAGGATACCGTTAATCCTACCCTCTATCGTTCCATGATTGGTTCTTTAATGTATTTAACGGCTTCTCGCCCTGATATTATGTTTGCTGTTTGTTTGTGTGCTAGGTACCAAGCTAGTCCCCGAGTGACTCACCTAGCTGCGGTAAAGAGAATTCTTCACTATTTGAGGGGAAATCCAGACATCGGGTTGTGGTACCCCAAGGATGATACTTTCGATCTTACTGCTTATTCTGACTCAGATTATGGAGGGTGCAAGATCAATTTCAAGTCAACCACGGCAGGATGTCAATTTTTGGGAAACCGGCTTGTTTCCTGGTAGTGTAAGAAGCAGACAACGGTCTCCACTTCAACCGCCGAACCTGAGTATGTTGCGGCCTCGAGTTGCTGTTCCCAGGTTTTGTGGATATAACAACATCTTCGCGACTACGGTTTGAAGTTTCTTACTACTCCTATCTTAATTGATAATTCTGCTTCTATTAGTATCACCAAGAATCCCGTACAACATTCTAAAACGAAACATATCAAAATTCGATATCATTTTATACGGGATTGTTATGAAAAGAAATAAATTGATCTTGAGAAAGTGCACACTGATTTTCAAAAAGCCGATCTATTTACCAAAGCGTTTGATAAAACACGTTTTAACTTTTTGCTTGGTTTAAATGGATTGAAGACCCTTGCTGAGATCCTAAAGTTAGGATGATTATCTTCATTTTTATTTTTGTTTATTTTTAGGTTTTAGGGGGTGAATTCTAGAAAATACAAAAATATTGTATTTTTTGTTTGTATAGATAAAACCCAAAAACATTAAACTTTGAAAAATCAAAAATATTGTGTTCTTTCTTGTTTTATTTTAATATTTGAAAAACCAAAAACATTTTAAAATTTGAAGGTTCCCAGCCAGATCTACACGGAAATACCTCGTTCTACGTAGGTGCGGAATCCCTACGTAAGACGATACGAGCGTAGAATCGATATACGTTAAACACAAGCAAACACACGTTACAATAAACAAAGAACACGTATTGCAACTAATAACACGTGATATATCAATCACCGATTACACGAATTGAACAACTGACTACCAATAACCCGTAGGCTAAACCTATATATCATACGACAACTTCGCCTAACATGTTTAGGCGAAGTTGTCACTAACTTCGCTTGTTCCACAAGTTCGCCCATATCAGGCGAACTTGTGAGACAAGTTTGCTTAAACATCAACACAAATCCAAATAACACGATTACAGACACTAGATACTGAACTACTGACATCATGTACCAACAGACTCCCCCTTGGCAGTAGCTTCATATCTCTATCTTCAATCACGTGTCTTGTAATCTCAAAAATCTTGTATCTTCCATCTTCAAGCATGAACGCCTTCTCGTACACAAACTGAAACTACTCTTTGATATTTCTTTGCTTCTTCTTTCCAGGCAGGAATGTAAAATATCTTTTTCTCGTTCAGCACCTGCAAGTCTGCTTGAGACAAATTCACTAAGTGCATAGGGTCATACACTCTCATCAGCTCTTGTTCATCTTCATCCTCCATTACTGCCTCAGCCGTTTCACTATCAACGTACCACCATTTCAGATCCTTTAGCACGTCCTTAGGCATTTGTTTCATCGGCACTTCTTTTAAGCAACGGATTGGCTTATACTTCATTATCATCCAAGGCTTGCCATCTGCTCTCATTCCTCTGTCTCTGTCTTCAACGAGCTTTCCTTTCTGCGGTTTCAACAGCTCGAACTTTTTCTCCTTTATGCTTTCCTTCCAGACTATCTTTCCAATGATCCTAGCCATGTTATCATCACTCCTGTTGATCAACCCCAACCTGGCTAAGTCCTTCACTTCACATTCAGGCAACGTATTCAACGATCTTTGATTAACGTCAATGTCATAGATTATACGATATGATGACACTACACACCTTTAAATCCGATTAGAAACTGAGAAAAAACAACCAGATGTGATTCGAGAGATAATTTCGCCTTGGTTAAAGGATGATAAGTTCGCCGGGTTTAAAAATAATACTGAGTTTGACCAAAAATTTCTTTATATAGGGTCAAGGTTATACAGGCGAAGTTAGGGATAACTTCGCCTATCCCATAACTTCGCCTGTTTAAACAACTTCGCCTATATTAAACTTTACAAAACAAACCCTTATAATTTTAACAATTTGCAATTAACTTTTAAAACTTCCTTTAAAGAGTTAAATGATACGATCAAAGACCAAGTAACCAGGTATAAAATCATAAAACGACATAAGTAGAATAAAATTTAGAGATAAAGTACACAGGATCAAATTTCAGTCTCGACAGGGACTACCACGTTTTAGAAAATATCCGAACAGGAATCATACTAATTAAGTGACTGTCACACAGATCCATGTTCAGCTGTATTATGACATAATGAGACAGGTTGTAAGCAGGTAAACAAACTTAGTATGGTTTTCATCGCTTCTGTGATACGGATTAGGTTCAATTAAGCTCAAAATTTAAATGGACGACACATCAGAGATGATGATGTCTCCTATCTATTCTCAAAGCGTATTTGGCTTTCCCCAAGTCACCCCGAGTTAACCTCGACCCGTAGTGTCTGATTAAATAGTAATTACACGTCGATCTGTAGAGTCTTCTTCCCGTTCTCTTTCTTGCATCTTGATTGAGAAGTATTAACATTATAAGCTCTAGAATGTCTCAGTAACACATAATATTTTTTTTTTTAATAAATATTTACACAGTTTCAGAGTAGTAAACAACTGCAAGTCCCGAATCTGGATCACTGCAGTTTCTTGACACGCTATCTTCACGAGAATCAGAACACTCACGGGCTCGTGTATGACTGGGTAATCGCTTTTGTGCCTATCATTCGGAAAGATATATATGAAGACATGCACAACTCTTAAGGAGTTTCCACGTAAGATTGAGGAGATTTAGTTAGTATCACTTCTACTTTTACGCACTATAAAAAGCTACCATGACATACAATGACTGTTCTAAAGTCTTTTAGGCCTAATAACTTCACTAGTTAAGCACACATAATCCGTTTGTCCATCACTTTCCAAGGTTGGATCAATTTTCTTTTAAACATTGTATAGATACTTCTTACGAAGCAGTTGACTTGAAAAATTATTTCATCTCCCTTTAAAAAAAATTTTTAACTTCTATCGCCCCAATCAAGTCGAAGTCTTCAGGTAAACGGCTATCCTGAAGATCCAATGGATCAGCTGGACCGGCCACATACGAGTATGTGTCCTTCTAACTAAGTATGAACGACTAATTTTCAGTGAAAGAATAAAAACACATCATAAACCGCCCCGGTCACTTTCAGTCATCTGGTTAATGGCTATCCTCATACTCTACAGGTAGAAATGTGGACCAAACATATCCGAAGATATGTCCTTCAAACTGAAGCAACCGACATAATTCTAAGCGATGGTGACGTTTTTTTTTTTCTTTTTTTTAAAGTAAAAACGAAAAACACGGTTACTCGGGATTGATCATCCCATTTAGCTCAACAAGGTTTTGAAAACGAGTTTTGTCAAACGCTTTAGTACACAAATCAGCGAAATTATCTAACGAATCAACCTTTTCGAGCACTATCAATTTCTTCTCAGCACAATCCCGTATAAAATGATGACGGATGTCAATGTGTTTAGTTTTGCTATGCTTTACGGGATTGTTAGTTACTGAGATAGCAGCAGTGTTATCTATGCAAATAGGAATATGAGTGAAATTCAGACTGTAATCACGCAATTGCTGTTGTATCCAAAGAACCTGGGAGCAGCAGTTCGATGCTGCCATGTATTCTGCTTCACAGGTAGATATGGCGACTGAGGTCTGCTTCTTGCACTGCCATGACACTAATCTGCCTCCAAGAAACTGACATCCACCCGTTGTCGACTTCCGATTCTGATTGCATCCTACATAGTCAGAATCTGTGTAGGCGACTAACTCCAAGTCTCCTCCTTTCGTGTACCACAACCCTAGCTTAGGCTTTCCTTTGAGATTCCGCAATATCCTCTTCACACCCTTCATGTGAGATTCCTTTGGGTTTGCCTGAAAACGAGCACAAAGACAAACTGCAAACATAATATCAGGTCTAGATGCAGTTAAATACATTAAAGAACCTATTATTGCCCGATGTTGGGTGGCCACGTCTGCATCACTGTCTGAATCAACACCCAGTTTATGGTTGACGCAAACTGGAGTATCAAATGGAGTGCTGTCCTCCATCTTGAAGCGTTTGAGAACGTCTTGGACATATTTAGTCTGATGAATGAACATCCCATCTTTCTTCTGATCAACCTGCAATCCTAAAAAGAAAGTTAGTTCACCCATAGAACTCATTTCAAACCTCAGTTTCATGACGGCTTCAAACTCCTGACACATGGCGACTTTTGATGCAGCAAAGATGATGTCGTCCACGTAGACTTGAACCAGAAGAAAGTCTCTTCCTTTTCTCTTAACGAACAGTGTGCTATCGATCTTTCCCCTTTCAAATCCATTCTCAAGCAAGTAATCGGATAGAGTTGCGTACCAGGCACGAGGGGCCTGATGTAGCCCATATAGCGCTTTACTTAGCTTGTACACGTGATCAGGAAAGTCTGGGTCAGGAAAACCCGGAGGTTGCTCAACGTACACAATCTCATCGACTTTACCTTTAAGAAACGCACTTTTCACGTCTAACTGGAACACCTTCATCTCCTTGTGTGCAGCAAATGCCAAAAACAATCGAATCGCTTCCAATCTCGCCACATGAGCAATCACTTCATTGTAGTCGATCCCTTCTTGCTGATTAAAACCTTTTACAACCAGCCTTGCCTTGTTCCTGATAATTATCCCTTTTTCATCTCTCTTGTATTTGAAAACCCATTTTGTGCCAATCGCATGCACATTTTTCGGTTTTGCAACCAAATTCCATACCTCCATCTTCTTGAACTGGGCTAACTCTTTTTGCATGGTTTCGACCCACGAGCTGTCCTTGAGAGCCATTTGATAGTTCTTTGGTTCAATCTGGCTGATGAAGCAGGTGTACAAGCATTCGTTAATGATGCCTGTATCTTTAATGCTTGTGTAAACACAAGTGTGCTCATTCAAGCTTCGTCTTGTTTGTACACCGTCGGACAGATCACCTATCACGTTCTCCAAAGGGTGATTTTTGTGAACACTCGTAGTCGGAACCGAACTGACTTGCAGATTGTCTTCCAGGTTCGAAGATAGCTCATCAATGGGTGATTGTTGTTGAGAGTGAAAAGGATTGAAGAATTCCTCTTCTGTAGAGGTAGCAGGGGTATCGACAGCATTTGACGAGGAAGGTTGACATTCATCGTACTGCGGTCGTTGCACAAAATTTTCTTCCTCATCATAAAGCATATTCGTAGCTATTCTCTCATCAACTTCTGCACAATCCAAGTAAGGCAAATTAAAAGATTTAAAAAGCCTATCATAGTTGAAAGCCCCATCGGGTCCCGTGCTTGGTTTTGGTGATTTGTAACTTGTGATGTCAGTGTTACACACCACCTCAACCTTGCTGGTCGATAGATTAAAGACTCGCCTGTTGGGTGTCCCATCAACATATCCGACTAAAATACCTTCGTCGGCTATCTCACCAAATTTTGAGTTCGTCTTTAATATCGAACACGGGGACCCGAATGGTTCGAGACCACTCAAGTTAGGCTTTCTACCATGCATAAGTTCATAACATGTTTTATTCAATCTTTTAACAGTTAAAACTCTATTAAGGATATAACAGGCTGTTGCAACAGCTTCAGCCCAGAACACCACAGGAAGTTTAGAATCAGCCAGCATGGTTCTGGCTCCTTCAATTAGCGTTCTGTTCTTCCTCTCAGCCACCCCATTTTGTTGGGGAGTATACGGAGCGTTGTACTGGTGGTCTATCCCTTTCTGTAAGCAGAATATCTCCATCTGATAGTTTTTGAACTCTGTCCCATTGTCACTCCTGATGTATTTAACCTTTTTCCCATAATATTCTCAACCTTGGTAATCAAATTCATTACCAACTGAACCGTTTCATCCTTTGTCTTCAGGAAATATACCCAAGAATATCGAGAGAAATCAACAGTTATCACCAAGCAGTATGATGTTCCACCTAGGCTTTTTATATTCACGGGACCGAAGAGATCCATGTGAAGTAGGTCTAGGGTACTGACTATTGAATTAACCTTCTTGGTGTGATGATATTTCTTGTGTTGCTTTCCCTTTTTGCACGATAGACATTGGTCTTCAAAGTTGAAATTTTTCAAGGGAACACCCAGCACCAGCCCATTCTTGACAATGTAGTTCATTTTTCGAAGATGTATTTGCCCCATTCTTCGATGCCATAACTCGGACTCCGATTCAGTTGCTTTTGACAGAAGACATGATTCTTCTGTTGCCATCTCAGTCATCCTCATGTCCATAACATATGTATTCTTTTCCCTTGGAGCCTTCATTACTATCCATGCCTCTGGTATCTTGAAACCAGGATACAGTACGATCGCTTCATTTTTGGTAAAGTGCACAGTGTAATCTTTGTCACAGATCTGAGACACACTCAGCAGATTATGCTTCAGCTCTTCAACGAAATTCACCTTTTCTAACTTCATTTTACCATTTGTCACCGTCCCAATTCCAGTAATTCTACCACCACTCTCTCCAGCAAAACTTACTCTACCTCCCTGAACAGGTTTCCATTAGTGTAACAAATTCTTGTTACCCGTCATGTGCCGGGAACAGCCGCTATCCACAACCCATAGATTGTTTGCAGCCCTGTTCAACTGTTCCTGCACGATTAAAGCAAAGGATTAAAATCTGGGGACCCAAGACCTATTGGTCTTGGGTCGATTAAATCTGTTAAAAGGCATCCCGTACTTTGGCTGTCCAAAGTTAGTATTAGAATGATTTCTGTAAGTCCTAAAAGGATACCTTCTATTAGATTGACTATGAGGCCATCCAAACCTTCGTGAATTAAATGAATTATAACTGATGATTTGGTTGTTAACAGGGAAAAACTGAGATCGACTTCTTTGAAAACCTGGATTAGTCCAATATCTGAACTTTGATGAGTTTTCATTCTTACCATTATAGTAATTACTGTTAGTTCTATTCTCAGTTTTCGAAGGCCTCATACCTCTGAATCTCTGATTCAGAGGGCAATCAGCAATCAGGTGTCCTATTTGATTGCATCTGAAACAGCTCATGTGTTCAACTTTCGTCTCAACAGTTGTTTTAGATGTTGAGGTTGCATTACTGCCCGTTTGTCTAACATATGGTGGGACATACGGGTTTAGTGGAGAATTCTTTTCAGTTGGTTTATGTTCCTCTCCACGTTTTAGTAACACTGCCTCTTCTTTTGTCTCACTAGACTCGGATGTCTTGTCCGAATTTGATGAGACAGAACTAGGAACAGAAATCTTAACATTCGAAACAGGCTTACTCGTTTCGCTTTTACTAACTTCTGGATCTTTAATCGTAACTTTAACAGGAACTGTCTGACCAATTTCAACATCAACAGATTTCTGATTACTAGGATCATAAGTATAGTTATGATTATAAGGTGGTGGAACTTCAGAATATCCAATTCCTCCCCTTTTAACTGGGGAACGTTGATCACTTACGAGGTGATCAAGTATTGCGGAGGAATTTCTAAATTGCTCAAGCTTTCTGTTTAGTTCCACCACTTTCACCTGGTAATCAGCTATCTGTTTATCCCTTTCAGCAATTAGTTTGGTTTATCTTCTAACACTTCATAGCTAAGATCAATTACTTGTATTTTTTCAGCTAGACTGGCTTTAAGACTTCTGATATCTTTCTCACTAGCTTTTATTTTTACCGTGTAACTGTTTTCTCTAGTTTTAGTGTAATAATGATCTTCTTTTAATGTTCTAAATTGAGCATCCAAACTAACAAACTGATCAGTTATAGTTTTCAATTGTTTAGACAGATTTTCACATTTCGTACAAGGGAGTTTAGAACTTACCTCAGAGAGCTGATCTTTCACCTCTGCCATATAAGCTTGATCTTCTCTTGTCTCTCTGTTTTTTCCTTCAGTTTCGATGTTAACCAAGTTGGCCTGTTCGAACACTTCCTCAACTTGCAGATTCCAATTGTATTCCCCGTTCTGTCTGGATATCATCGCCCTACTCTCGTTACTTCCTCCATTCGGTTGTGTTGGCCTGTTCTGACTACGTTCTACTCGTTCATTTGTGCATTATTTAGCAAAGTGTCCATTCTGTTGACAGTTATAACACCGAACCTTTGACTTATCAAACCCTGGTCTTTCGCCAACAAACTTTCTACCAGTTTTTTTCATAAACCTTTTGACTCTTCTTACTATCATCGCCATCTGCCACTGCAGATCCATCTCCTCCAGATCATCAGCATCGATCTGATCATAGTCTTCGTCTAAAGTTGCAGGGTCAACGATTTTACCTTTAATGTAATTTTCGTAAGAAGCAATGAAAGATGCATAGAGAGCAAACTGCGGTTCAGAAGATTTAACACTCATGGGCATCTGAGAGTAGTTTTTGTTCGGAACACTTGAAGAAAAACTACCCTTTGTTGTTTGAGGTTTAGAAGTATTTGTTCCACCAGCTACGAAACACACATCACCATCCATGTTGAGAGTTACATGACCATCATGAGTTGAGTTAGAGCTCGAGTCTCCCTTTGAGTAGTAAGCGGATGATTCTGACTTCGAACTTGAACTTGAATTAACTTTCGCACCATACATTCCCGGATCCTGAACCTGATCAGTTGTGTCTCTTTTCGAACCATGTTAAGTTCAAAAGTTCATAGTTTGTTGACTGCTGTTTCCAAGTCAATGTTGGCAAACTCTTTATCTTCTCTCATCAAGATAGTGTACATCTCCCATTTCGGTGGGAGAGCATCAAGGAGTTTTTCCACGATCTCTTCTTCTTTATAGTCAATTGAAAAGTTCCTGAGTTCGGTCATCAAGTGGTAATACCTTGTGATAATATCATCAAGTGACTCATTCTTCAAATGCTTGAACACCGAGAATTGGGTTTTATGTAGCTTAATCTTGGATGCACGTATCCCCACATTACCTTCATATCGGTTTTCAAGCGCTTCCCATAGCTCTCTGGCGGTTTTATATTTCCTGAAGGTGTGAAGAATCTCTTGTGGAAGAGCCATTGTTGTAGGTTCCCTGGATGGATCTTCACGAGATATCTCGATCTACGTAGGTGCGGAATCCCTGCGTAGGTCGTTACGAGCGTAGAATACTAATCGATAAAACACACGATACGAATAAACGAACACACGTTATATTATAACCGAAACACGTGATGTAATATCACTGATTACAGAGAACTCTCGAACACACGTCTGACGACTTACAATTCACGAACTGAGCGAACTAGATTAACTCTTTAACCTAAGCCGTAACCTAGGTATATATTCACGACAACTTCGCCTGATATGTTCAGGCGAAGTTTTTGCTAACTTCGCTTGACTAACAAGTTCGCCTGATAAGCGAACTTGTCAGTAACTTCGCTTAAACATAAACAAAACACAATTAACATTACAGACTCGATTACAGACACACGACTATGAACTACTGACATTATGCACCAACAGACTCCCCCTTGGCAGTAGCTTCATATCTTTATCTTTAAGCACTTGTCTTGTAATCTTCATGCATGCACTCCCTCTCTTACACAGACCGTGACTACTCGCTGATATTTCCTCGCTTCGTCTTTCCAAGCAGGAAGATAGAATATCTTCTTCTCGTTTAACACCTGCAGATTAGCTTTAGATAAATTAACAAGATGCATCGGATCATACACTCTTAGCACTTCTTGTTCGTCTTCGTCTTCCATCACGGCTTCAGCAGTCTGGCAATCCACATACCACCATTTAAGATCTTTCAGCACATCTTGAGGCATAGTCTTCATTGGAACCTCTTTCAAACACCGAATCGGCTTATATTTCATCACCATCCAAGATTTGCCATCTGCTCTCATTCCTCTTTCAGTATCTTCAACTAATTTCCCTTTCTGTGGTTTTAACAACTCAAACTTTTTCTCTTTAATACTTTCTTTCCACACGATCTTCCCAATAACTCTGGCCATATTATCATCACTTCTATTAATCAACCCCAGTCTGGCCAAATCCTTTACCTCACACTCAGGTAAGGTATTTAGAGATCTCAACATTCTCTTGAAATATTGGATCCCATCATATCTTTTAATCACAAACACCTTCAACTGTTCATCATATAACCAACAGATAATGCCTTTCTTTGACTCAGCATACCCTTTAATATTATAACTTTTCTTGAACATTGTAGGTACCACTGGCTTCTTCGTTTTGATAAACCAATGAGCATAGCCTTCCTTCCATCTAGGCTGCTCCTCCCATTCTGTATCATCAACTACTGTATCTTCACATACATTCGACTTCTCAACGTTTGGAAGCTCGTGTTCAACATTCTCCTCTACAATTTCACCTTCTTCAATATCATCTTCAATCACAATCTGTTCACCAATCTTTTCAATCTCTTTGACTGGCAATATATCATCATCACATGTAAATTCATCATCCAACTCCTCATCATCTAACTCCTTCCACGCATCAATGACATCATCTTCCATCTCCACATCACCAACAACCACCACATCGTCACCTGCACCTGTTGACTCCCCCTGAGCTGTGAAAGTCCCAAGAGCTTGAGTAGTTCTTGGCAACTCACCACCTGCACCTTTCGATGCATTGGGATCATCGTCTCTATCATGTCTTCTCTTTGTCCTCAACTCGTCGCCTTTACAGCTCGTCTCCCCCTGAGATGCCAAGAACTCCTTCATAGCATCTATAATTTTTTTATGTTCAATCAGTAGGGACGACTGCAGCTGATTCTCTGTTACTGGGCGCTGAATAGCCTGGGTCTGGATAAGATTTATCCTAGATTGCTCTGCCATGACCCGCTCTAGTGCAGCTATTCTTTCCGAGTCTGATAGGGTTGCATCGAAATCGAACCTCATGTGAGATATGTCTTGAGTATACTGAGGAGGGATTTCGAATGAAACCGGGACATCAGAAGTAGATGTGGACGTAACCGCAGGTGGTATCGTGACCAACAACCCTGCAGTGTGAACCACTGTCGACTCAATAACCTGTGCAACAACCTCCGACGGAGTAAGCGTTGGAGGCGGCAACGATACAATATCTGGAGTCGTCAGCTGGAGTGTGATGGATGGGAGGCCAACAGATGATGATGTAGCCACCACGGGAACGTCCGTGGCGCTTGGCCTTGTGACCTGTAATGGTGTAGGGACAATTGACATACCGGACAGTGCGGGCGGAGCGAAACGTACGACTCTAGAGCTCTCACCAGCTCCCCTACCTGCACCTGTCCTGTCCCTTCTTGAACGTCTGATCAACTTATGAATGTCTTCTTCTTCTTCTGACTCACTGTCGTCATCTGTCCTCTTTCTCTTCCCATACGTCCTCTCTTGAGTCACCATCATACGTCTTGCCTCATCCATTACATCATCAAAATCTGAGTCAGCCACCGTCGTAGCTGCTGTAGTAACATTTACTCCCGTACTCTGTGGAACCGAGACCTGTATATTTTCTTGAAGATCAACTCGGTCCATGTCAAAAAATCCTTGGCCGCCAAAAGCAGCATCAAGGTCTACTTCTTCTTCAGCTGACACAACAGGCGCAGCAGGTACAGCTTGAGGTGCTCCCGCCTGTTGTGGTTGAGGATCTCTAAACTCGTCCCCATTAGCAGGAACATACTCCGGGTTGATTAAATACCCAAACAATGGAGTATGCCTAGGACGCAGTTCAGGCTTGCTTCTAGCACTCGAAGTTCTACATTGAGCAAAGATACGCTTGTTCACACTCTCCACGTATCTGATAGGGCGACGTTGAGGCAACATGGGAGCAACATGATTCAAGATCATTTGGAGAAATCTTGGATACATGATGAACCTCTCACGCCCCATCGCCCTTCGCTGTCGATCAATCTCATAGAAGACCAAGAGAATCTAGTTATGCACAAGTTCGCCTGTTTAACAACTTCGCCTATAATTTACAAAACCAAACCTTATACTTTGAACATTTTGCAATTTACTTTTAAAAACTTCCTTTAAAGAGTTAAAAGATACAATCAAGACCAAGTAACCAGTTATAAAATCATAAAACTACCTACGTACGAAAAACTTTTAAAAATTAAAGTACAAGGAATCAAATTTCAGTCTCGACAGGGACTACTACGTTTTAGAAAAGATCCGAACAGGAATCATACTAATTACGTGACTGTCACATAGATCCGTGTTTAGCTGTATTATGACATAAAGAAACAGGTTGTAAGCAGGTAAATAACTTAAGATGGTTTTCGTCGTTTCTGTGATACGAGTTAAGTTCAATTAAGCTCAAAAATTAAGTGGGCAACAACTCAGAGATTATGATGCCTCCTATCTATTCTCAAAACGTATTTGGCTTTCCCCAAGTCACCGCGAATTGACCTCGACCCATAGTGTCTGATTAAGTTTGTAAGTACTCTTCATCTGCTTCCCGTTCTCTTTCTTACTCCATGATTGAGAAGTCTTGACATTGTCAGCTCTAGAATGTTTCAATAACTCATAAGGTTTTTTTTTTTTTTTTTTTTTTTTTTTTTTACGATAAACATTTACATAGACTTCAGAGTAGTAAACAACTGCAAGTCCCGAATATGGATCACTGCAGTTTCTTCACACACTATCTTTACGGGAATCAGAACACTTACGGGCTCGTGTATGACTGGGTAATCGCTTTTCTGCCTATCATTCGGAAAGATATATATGAAGACATGCAAAACTCTTAAGGAGTTTCCACGTAAAATCGAGTAGATTAAGTTAGTATCACATCTACTTTTACGCACCATAAAAAGCTACCATGACATACAATGACTGTTCTAAAGCCTTTTAAGCCTAATAACTTCACTAGTTAAGCACACAGAATCAGTATATCTATCATTTTCCAAGGTTGGATCAATTTTCTGTTAAACATAGCAAACGAACTTCTTACGAAGTAGTAGACTTGAAAAATAATTTCATTTTCCATAAAAAAAAATTTAACTTCAATCGCCCCAATCAAGTCAAAGTCTTCAGGTAAACGGCAATCCTGAAGATCCAATGGATCAACTGGACCAACCACATACAAGTATGTGTCCTTCTAACTAATTATGAACGACTAATTTTCAGCGAAAGAACCCAAACACATCATAAACCGCCCCGGTTACTTTCAGTCGTCTGGTTAATGGCAATCCTCATATTCTACAGGTAGAAATGAGGACCAAACATATCCAAAGATATGTCCATCAAACTGAGGTAACCGACATAGTTTTAAGCGATAGTGATTTTTTTTTTTTAAACGAAGATAAAAAGCATGGTTACTCGGGATTGATCATCCCGTTCAGCTCAACAAGGTTTTGAAATCTTGATTTGTCAAACGCTTTAGTAAATAAATCAGCGAAATTATCTAGCGTATCAACCTTTTCGAGCTTAATCAGTTTCTTCTCAGCACAATCCCGTATAAAATGATGACGTATGTCAATATGTTTAGTTTTACTGTGCTTTACGGGATTATTAGTTACTGAGATCGCAGCAGTGTTATCAATACAAATTGGAGTAAGTGAGACATTCAGACCATAGTCGCGTAACTATTGTTGAATCCACAGAACCTGGGAGCAGCAGTTGGATGCTGCCATGTATTCTGCCTCACATGTTGAAATGGCGACTGATGTCTGCTTCTTGCATTGCCAGGACACTAATCTGCCTCCTAGAAACTGACATCCTCCAGTAGTTGACTTCCGACTCTGATTGCACCCTCCATAATCAGAATCTGTGTAAGCTACCAACTCCAAGTCTCCTCCCTTCGCGTACCACAACCCCAGCTTAGGTTTGCCTTTGAGATACCGCAAGATCCTCTTCACACCCTTCATGTGAGATTCCTTTAGGTTTGCCTGAAAACGAGCACAAAGACAAAATGCAAACATAATATCAGGTCTAGAAGCAGTTAAGTACATTAAAGAACCTATAATAGCCCGATACTGAGTTGGGTCCACATCTGCGTCATTGTCTGTCTCAGCACCCAATTTATGGTTGACGCAGATTGGAGTATCAAATGGAGTGATGTCCTCCATCTTGAAACGTTTGAGCACATCATGGACATACTTGGTCTGATGAATGAACATCCCATCCTTCTTCTGATCAACCTGCAATCCTAAAAAGAAAGTTAGTTCACCCATAGCACTCATTTCAAACCTTTTCTTCATGATGGCCTCAAACTCCTGACACATGGAGACTTTTGATGCAGCAGAGATAATGTCATCCACGTAGACTTGCACCAGCAGGAAGTCGCTTCCTTCTCTCTTGAAGAACAACGTGCTATCTATCTTCCCTCTTTCAAACCCATTTTCAAGCAAGTAATCTGATAGAGTTGAGTACCAGGCACGAGGTGCCTGATGTAGTCCATACAATGCCTTGCTTAACTTGTACACGTGGTCTGGAAAGTCTGGGTCAGGAAAACCCGGAGGTTGCTCAACATACACAACCTCATCGACTTTACCATTTAAGAACGCACTCTTCACGTCTAACTGAAATACCTTCATCTTCTTATAAGCAGCAAACGCCAAAAACAATCTAATGGCTTCCAATCTTGCCACAGGAGCAAACACCTCATTATAATCAATCCCCTCTTGTTGATTAAATCCTTTCACAACTAGCCTCGCCTTGTTCCTTATGATAATCCCTTTCTCATCTCTCTTGCACTTGAAGACCCATTTTGTGCCTATCGCATGCACACTCTTCGGTTTTTCAACCAAAGTCCATACTTCCATTTTCTTGAATTGAGCCAACTCTTCTTGCATGGCTTCGACCCACGAGCTGTCCTTAAGAGCCATTTGATAGTTCTTCGGTTCAATCTGGCTGATAAAGCAGGTGTACAAGCATTCGTTGATTATGCCTGTCTCTTTAATGCTTGTGTAAACACAGGTGTGTTCATTCAAGCTACGTCTTGTTTGTACACCGGAGGACACATCACCAATCACATTCTCCAAAGGGTGATCTTTGTGAATTCCCGTAGTCGGAACCGAACCGACATGCAAATTGTCTTCCAAGTTAGAAGAGAGCTCGTCAATGGTTGTTTCTTGCTGAGAGTGAAACGGATTGAAAAATTCTTCTTCAGGAAAGGCAGCAGGGGTATCGATAGCATTTGATGAGGAAGGTTGACATTTATCAAACAGCTGTCTTTGCACTAGATTTTCTTCCTCATCAAGGATCATCTTCGTAGCAACGCTTTCTTCTACTTCTGCACTATCCAAATAAGGTATGTTAAAAGACTTAAAAAGTCTATCATAGTCGAAAAACTCAGCAGGTCCGTTGCTTGGTTTTGGCGGTTTGTAACTTGTGATATCGGTGTTACACACCACCTCAACCTTGCCGGTCGATGTATTAAAGACACGTCTGTTGGGAGTCCCAACAACATAACCGACTAAGATTCCTTCATCGGCTACTTCACCAAATTTAGAATTTGTCTTTAAAATCGAACAAGGGGACCCGAATAGTTCAAGACCACTCAAGTTGGGCTTCCTCCCATGCATAAGCTCATAACACGTTTTATTAAGTCTTTTAACAGTCAAGACTCTATTCAGGATATAACAGGCTGTAGCAACAGCTTCAGCCCAGAACACCACAGGTAGCTTCGAATCAGCCAGCATAGTTCTGGCTCCTTCAATTAACATTCTATTCTTCCTTTCAGCCACTCCATTCTGTTGCGGTGTATACGGAGCGCTGTATTGGTGTTCAATCCCTTTCTGAAGGCAGAAGATCTCCATTTCATAATTCTTGAACTCCGTTCCATTGTCACTCCTGATGAATTTTACCCTTTTTCCCATAACATTCTCGACCTTGGTGATCAAATTCTTCACCATCTTAGTCGTTTCATCTTTTGATTTCAGGAAATATACCCACGAATATCGTGAGTAATCATCAGTGATCACCAAGCAGCATGAAGTACCTCCTAGACTTTTTGCATTCACGGGACCGAAGAGATCCATGTGAAGCAATTCTAGGGTACTGGCAATTGAATTGACTTTCTTGGTGTGATGGGATTTCTTGTGCTGTTTTCCCTTCTTGCACGCTAGACATTTGTCTTCAAAGTTGAAACTTTTCAAGGGAACGCCCAGCACAGGTCCATTCTTGACAATGTGGTTCATCTTCCGAAGATGAATGTGCCCCATTCTCCTATGCCACAATTCGGACTCCGATTCGCTCGCTTTTGTCATAAGGCATGATTCTTCCGTGGCCATTTCAGTCGACCTCATATCCATAATATACGTATTCCTCTCACGTGGAGCCTTCATCACAATCCACTCCTCTGGTATCTGAAAACCAGGATGCAACACAATCGCCTCATTCTTTGTAAAATGTACGGTGTACTCCTTATCACAGATCTGCGACACACTCAGCAGATTGTGCTTCAATTCTTCGACAAAGTTTACTTTTTCTAGAGTCATCTTTCCATTAGACACCGTTCCCATTCCTGTAATCTTGCCTCCACTTTCTCCAGCAAAGCTCACTCTCCCTCCTTGAACAGGTTTCAAATCGTGTAACAAGATTTTGTTACCCGTCATGTGCCGGGAACAGCCGCTATCCACAACCCAAAGATTATTTGCAGCCCTGTTCAACTGTTCCTGCACGATTAAAGCAAAAGATTAGAATCTAGGGACCAAAGACCAATTGGTCTTGGATCTATACATCCCGAACTTTGGCTTTCCAAAGTTAGTCTCTGTATAATTCCTGTAAGTCCTATTAGTATACTTCCTTGTAGATTGATTGTGAGGCCTTCCAAACCTTTGTGAATTAAAAGAATTATAGCTTGTGGTTTGGTTATTAGCAGTGTAAAACTGAGATTGGTTTCTTTGAAAACCTAAATTAGTCACATTTCTGAATTTTGAATGGTTTTCATTTTTACCAGTATTATGATTACCATTAGACTTATTCTCAGTTTTAGTAGGCCTCACACCTCTGAATCTCTGCTTCAGAGGCAATCTGCAACAAGATGTCCTAATTGATTACACCTAAAACAACACCTATGCTCAACTTTCTTTTCAACAGTTGTTTTGGATGTCGAGGCTGTATTACCGCCCGTTCGTCTCACATATGGTGGGACATACGGGTTTAGTGGAGTACTCTTTTTATTTGTTTTATCTTTCTCTCCACCATTGGGTAACACTACCTCCTCTTTTGTCTTACCCGACTCGGATGACTTATCCGAATCTGATGAGACAGGACACGGAACAGAAATTTTAACGCTTGAAACAGGCGAACTTGTTTCGCCTCTACTAACATCTGGTTCTTTACTAGTTACCTTAATTGGAACTGTCTGAACAACCTCAAAGTCAACAGATTTCTGAACACTAGGATTAAAAGTGTAATTGTGATTATAAGGTGGTGGAACCTCATGATAACCAATTCCTCCCCTCTTAACAGAGGAACCTTGATCACTAACAAGGTGATCAAGAATAGCAGAGGAATTTCTGAACTGCTCAAGTTTTCTATTCAGTTCCACCACTTTCACCTGGTGATCAGCAATCTGTTTTTCTCTTTCAGCTATTAGTTTGGTTTTTTCTTCCAAAACTTCATAGCTTAGATCAATCACTTGAATTTTTTCAGCAAGTTTTGCTTTTAGACTTTTAATATCTTTTTCACAAGCTTTTATTTTAACTTTATAGCTATTTTCTCTTGCTTTTGTAAAATGATGATCTTCTTTTAGAGTTTTAAACTCATCATCCAAACTAACATACTGATCAGTTATAGTTGCTAATTGCTCAGACAAGTTTTCACATTTAGAACAAGTAGGTTTAGAACATACCTCGGAGAGCTGGTCTTTAACATCAGCCATGAAAGCTTTTTCTTCTCCAGTAGCTTTCTCACTTTCTTCATTTTCAACATTCGCCAAATTTGCCTGTTCAAAGATTTCTTCAGAATGCAGGTTCCAGTTATATTCACCATCTTCTCTGGAAATCATGGCACTATAATCTTTACTACCCCCATTATGCTGTGTAGACTTGCCTTGACCACGTTCTACACGCTCATTTCTGCACTCCTTAGCAAAGTGGCCGTTTTGCTGACAGTTGTAGCATCTTACCTTCGTCTTGTCAAACCCTGGCCTTCCACCGACAAACTTTCTTCCGGTCTTTTTCATAAACCGTTTCACTCTTCTCACGATCATAGCCATCTGCCATTGTAGATCCATTTCTTCCAGATCATCAGCATCAATCTGGTCATAGTCTTCATCCAACATAGCTGGATCAACAATCTTCCCCTGAATGTAGTTCTCATAGGAAGCAATAAAAGAAGCATAGAGAGCAAACTGCTCTTCAGCAGATTTGACACTCATAGGCATCTTAGAGTAGTTGTTGCTAGGAATACTTGGAGAGCAACTACTCTTGCTTGCTTGCGGTTTAGATGCACTAGATCCACCTGCTACAAAGCAAACATCACCATTCGTGTTGACTGATACATGCCCCTCATGTGATGAGTTGGCGCCCGACTCTCCCTTCGAGTAGTAGGCAGCTGATTCAGTCTTCGAACCTGAACCAGAGTTGACTTTAGCACCATACATACCTGGATCTTGAACCTGATCCGTAGGTGTCTCCTTTCTAACCATGTTAAGCTCAAAGGTTCGGAGCTTGTTAACTGCTGTCTCAAGGTCATAGTCAGCAAAGTCTTTATCTTCTCTCATCAACACAGTATACATCTCCCATTTTGGTGTGAGAGCATCAAGAAGCTTCTCAACAATCTCATCTTCTTTGTATGCAATTGAATAGTTGCTGAGTTCAGTCATCAGATGATAATATCTGGTGATGATATCATCAAGTGATTCGTTTTTCAGATACTTGAAGACCGAGAATTGAGTTTTGAGCAATTTGATCTTCGAAGCACGGATTCCCACATTTCCTTCAAACCGGTTCTCAAGAGCTTCCCAAAGCTCTCTTGCTGTCTTGTACTTTCTAAAAGTATGAAGGATCTCTTGTGGAAGAGCCATAGTGATAGCAGCATGAGCCTTGCTCTCGGCCTCATACATATTTTTCTCTTCTTCTTCCATTTTGCTGTACTTTTTGATCTGATCACGACCTTCGTACTCCATAGTTGGTGGTATATAACCATCCTGGATGCACACCCACATCTTTGCATCCTGGTACTTGACATATTGTTCGAACCGATCCTTCCAAGCAACGAAGTCGGTTCCTTTAAGCAACTTTGGGGCCTTAGTAGCTGACCCTGCTTCTACTTCCATCTTAACTAAATCTGAGATGTTAATTGACGACATCTTTCTTAAAAACTAACAAACCCGAAAAACAAAAAAATTTCTTCTGAAAAGTACTGTAGGCGAAGTTACGGATAACTTCGCTTAAGTCTTAACTTCGCTGAAGAACTTCGCTGATTCTTAACTTCGCTTGAGGTAAGCGAACTTAGGAGGTAGGCGGAGTTGTAGAGAACTTCGCTTGAGTTAGGCGAACTTGAGAAGGTAGGCGAAGTTGTGGATAACTTCGCTTAACCTTATATCTTCGCCGAAACCCTACGAACAGTGACGGCAACTTCGTCTGATGAACACGAAGTTTCTGCAGATCTGATTTCTGGGTTTTTCGAGGTTTTTGACGGTGTAAAGGGTTGAATACGATGGTAGGAGGTAAGAATGACACAAAAACACAGAAAACACGTCCCGCGAATAGTCGAAACGGGACGATTTCTACACCCGCGTGAATATCCCGAACCTCACAATCGAGCAATCGCTCTGATACCAATTGTAGGTTCCCTGGATGGATCTACCCGAGATATCTCGATCTACGTAGGTGCGGAATCCCTGCGTAGGTCGTTACGAGCGTAGAATACTAATCGATAAAACACACGATACGAATAAACGAACACACGTTATATTATAACCGAAACACGTGATGTAATATCACTGATTACAGAGAACTCTCGAACACACGTCTGACGACTTACAATTCACGAACTGAGCGAACTAGATTAACTCTTTAACCTAAGCCGTAACCTAGGTATATATTCACGACAACTTCGCCTGATATGTTCAGGCGAAGTTGTTGCTAACTTCGCTTGACTAACAAGTTCGCCTGATAAGCGAACTTGTCAGTAACTTCGCTTAAACATAAACAAAACACAATTAACATTACAGACTCGATTACAGACACACTACTATGAACTACTGACATTATGCACCAACAATTGTTATCGCAGCATGAGCTTTGCTTTCAGCCTCATACATCTTCTTTTCTTCCTCTTCCATCTTATTGTATTTCTTAATTTGTTCACGACCCTCATACAAAGCCGTTGGTGGAATGTATCCATCTTGAATGCACACCCACATCTTAGCATCTTGATATTTAACATACTGCTCAAACCGATCTTTCCAAGCCACGAAATCGGTTCCCTTAAGCATTTTCGGTGCCTTAGTAGCTGAACCTGCTTCCACCTCCATTTTTACCAGTTCCGTAATATTTATAGAAGTCATCTTTGGAAGAAATACGAACGATCACTCGAAGAGACAAACAAAAAATATTAATTTATTCTGAACAGAACCAATAGGCGAAGTTAAACGTAACTTCGCTTAAATCTTAACTTCGCTTGAATTTTTAAGTTCGCTTCTTCTCAATAGGCTAAGTTGTAGATAACTTCGCTTACGGGAGGCGAACTTGTGAGGTAGGCGAAGTTGTTAATAACTTCGCTTAAACTTATATCTTTGCCTAAACCCTACAAACAGTGGCGGCAACTTCGCCTGATGAACACAACGTTTTTGCAGGTTGATTTTGACGTTTTGCGAGGTATGCGAAGGTGTAATGGGTTAATTTTGTTGGTGGGAGGTGAGTAGGACACAAAAACTCGGTATATTAATGTAAACCCGTCCCGCGAATAGTCGAACGGAACGATTTCTACACCCGTGTGATAATCCTGAACCACACAATCACGAGCAAATGCTCTGATACCAAATGAAGGTTCCCAGCCGGATCTACACGGAAATACCTCGTTCTACGTAGGTGCGGAATCCCTACGTAAGACGATACGAGCGTAGAATCGATATACGTTAAACACAAGCAAACACACGTTACAATAAACAAAGAACACGTTGTATTGCAACTAATAACACGTGATATATCAATCACCGATTACACGAATTGAACAACTGACTACCAATAACCCGTAGGCTAAACCTATATATCATACGACAACTTCGCCTAACATGTTTAGGCGAAGTTGTCACTAACTTTGCTTGTTCCACAAGTTCGCCCATATCAGGCGAACTTGTGAGACAAGTTCGCTTAAACATCAATACAAATCCAAATAACAGGATTACAGACACTAGATACTGAACTACTGACATCATTTACCAACAAAATTAGAAAATACCAAAAAGACTGTGATTTCTTTTTGTAAAGAAAATTTTGAAAAATTCAAAAAGAATGTGAATTTCTCGTTTTGTAAAGAAAAATTTGAAAAGACAAAAAGATTGTGTTTTTATGTTTGTAAAGAGAAAAACCAAAAAGATTTTTGCTTATGCTAGCTGAAAATTATGTCATTTGCTTCTATTTTGAAGGACATATACTTGTATATGTTTGGTCCTGATAATTTCTTGTAAATCTTTGGGTTAGCCATTTACCGGACAAATGAAAAGTACTTGGGGCGATCGTTAAACTTCTATTTTATTTTTTGCTGAGAATTTAGTCAGTTATTTAAGTTTGTGAAGCGTGCTTGCATGATTTGGTCATGTTCTGTACTTGTAGATGGATAGGATAGCCATTTATTTATAAACTTAAATTAACTGGGGCAATTAAAATCATTTTGCTATATGCTCCTCAAAATTTTGAGTTTTTGAAGCAAATAGAGAAAATGATAGTACATTGATTATTTGACCCCAAGTCCAGAAAGAAATAAGCTTAAAAGACTGAGTGCTTAATCATTGGTGCATTGATAGGTCTTACACAAGCTGTTAAAATAAAGTGATATAAACTTAAAGAAAAGCCAAATTGAAAGAGGTGTTAGTCTTTAGCAAAAGTCTCGGTGAAGATGGCAGAAATGTAATAACCGGTCATACTCAAGCCTTATAGTTGTTGATCACCCAAAAATATAATAAAGCAAATAACAAGCGTTAGGATTCTGGACACTGTGAGTCTTTATGCGGCTTAATCATCTGGGTATTCATAAGCATGAATATTTCACTCGCTTTCTAGAGCAAACCCAAAGTCATTAAACTTGATCACTGATGTACTTCGTACAATCTAAATTACTGACTTGATCAAAATCCGTTGTTAGTCATACAATTGTTCTTCCCTTGCGTGCGTCTCAATACCAATAAGAAACGGACCTCAGGGGATACAATGTATGTAAGCCAACAGATGGACTCGTGCATACTCACTCACAGTATAGGAAACTTGATGCATTGCTCAAAATTACAATTGGTATCAAAATTTTTGATTAACACTATAACGGTATAAGTCAAGTTGGGGTGATTTGGCAAAAATCAAATTAAGCTTGAATCGAGATTAGGGGCTGATAATTTATGATATTCTGTGCGCTAATTGAACCATAATTCATATCACAAAAATGCTCGAAGGTTTGTTATAAGATTTAAGTGGACAACAATATCAATGACCGACTTAACGCCAGTCATAATATCGCTGAAATATAAAACTGTGATGGAAGGGCATTTTAGTCAATTTGATTCTCTGCTCAAACTCAACAAAAACACAAAAATATGTACTGCTTTTGATAAATCATTGAAAAACACAAAAAGATTGTCAAGTTTTTTTTTTAAATATTCGGATATTTCTTTGTAAATACATTCTTTATTTTTTTCACAAAATACCAAAAATATTTTATCTTTCTTTCTTGACAAATTATTTAATGATTTTAATTATGTTTCGTAAAAACAATGAAACGTCATTCTAAAGTATTCAATAATCGGGATAAAAAGGTTCACGATAATCTATTTAAGTTAAATTTTTTTTACTTATTTTTATTATTTAATTATTTAAGTTAAAATTAAATAAAGTTTTTAATTCGGTAAAAGCTACTTCGTTAATTATGGATAACGAACTAGGTGATTTTTTAGCGAACTGGATTCTAGTTCGCTCACTTAATTCGCTTCCGCACTCTGTAACGAATCATCTCTACTTCGTTATACATATTTAACGAATCAAGACATGAGTCATGTCTTGTTCGTTACTCTAAGGTAACGAATTGTAATAACGAATTGTCTAATTCGTTGTCTAAAATTCAAACGAATCGCTTGATTCGTACAGTGGGTACCTAGGGTAGCGTGTTGGGCTATATAAGATAGAAAAGACGAACAGTCCTTCACTGTTCATCTTCTTCCTTCACTCTAAAGACACCTTTTCAAATTTTTCTCTGAAATTCGATCTCCAAATTTCGACATTTCAAGCATATCATTGTGTGTCTAAGGTATAGATGATCTCAACGATGTGATTTTCGTCAAAAATGACTGTGTATTATTAGACTAATTATGGACTTTTATGGTTTAAGGGTTTTCCAAGTTCATAAACCCTGATCTACTTATGATTTACTATGATAAGATTGCTTATTTATGATTCAATGTCACCGGAATGTGATTCCGATACCTTGGGTAGACTTTAATCATCGATTGATTATACTTTGCTAGGTTGATTGAATGATAATACGTTTGTCGGTTTAGACTCTGTTTAAGGTACTGATTGTTCTTGTTTATGTTACGGTGTTAAGCCTCAATCTTAACACCGTGAGCTTCGTATTGCGATTCCGAGTCACATAGACCTGCTAGTTTGATTGTTCGACGATAAGCATGAGCTAATTGTAGCTGGGTTTGTGTTGTTGACCTTCGGTGTTCTTATTAATTTTGACTTTGACTATGCGAGTCAAAGATCAAGTCTAAATTATTGACCATTCGTTATCTTTAGCGAATTGGAACTGCTTCGTGTCCAATTCGTTAAAGAAATACACGAACTAGCTCAGCGAATCGGTTTCTTAACGAATCACATATGGATTCGTCAAATTTGTAACGAACTAGACTTCAGTTCGTTAAACTTACATAGTTGATTCGCTGTGTCTCTTTCGTTAACTTATTTACCTGATAGAGAATCGCTTGATTCGTTACTGGATGGTAACGAATCAGAGTAATATCTACACGAATGACATTCATTTTTTTAATTGTTTAATTAAATTTAAAATCAATATTTAAATGAAATAAAGTATATCAACCGTCTAAACGCGTAAATAAATTAATTACACATATCATATGAAATTAAATACACCATTTATAAATAATTAGATATTTATATGTCCTAAACGTATATAACATCTTCACATTCCTTATAATCGTTTAAATATTTATACAGTTAAAATGGCTGATCAAGTAAATCAAGATCCACCGGTTGCCGATCAAGGGCAACAAGAACAACCACCACAAGAACAACCACCTCAAGAACAGCAGGAGGATGTTATTTTGTTACCATATGACACGAAACACAACATCTGTGCGTATATTGATCAAGATATTGCTGACGTTGATGTATTCGGAGACATGTTAGCGTTCTTAAGACGTTCAGTGATACGTTATGCAATCACTGCTCGACCCAGAGTGTCTCTAAGTATTATTAGGCAGTTTTGGGATACTGCTGAGTTTGTTGAGGCGGAAAATCATATTCGAGCCACAATTAATCAAACTGCTATTACAATTGATGTGGGAGTGGTTCGTCGTGTGCTTCAATTTGATGACAACGATGACAACCCGAGTGAATTTGACAAGCAGTTGATCAAGGGCTTGTTTACTCGTCTACGTTATGGTGGTAATATTGATAAGTCTATGTTGAACAAGAATGGTTTATGCCCACCATAAAAGTATCTTTTTCATGTTTTAATTCATTGTATGAGTGGTCGATGTGGTGGATTTGACGAATGTAGAAGTAGTATACAGTCATCTTTTGTTGCTCTTATTATCAACAAGCCGTATAACTACTCTGAGCTAGTCTATGATCATCTGAAAGAACAAGTTCAACAAACACTTCAAAAGAAGAAATTTTTGATGTATCCTCGGTTTCTACAGCTGATCACTCAAGACTTAATTCCCAATTTAGTCATTGATCAAACTCAGGTAAATGATGTGTTTCCTATGGAACACATGAAAGCTGATACCCTACATAGGATGTTGGTTTATAGAAATGAGACGCCAAAGAATAAACGAATGATTGGTCATATAATTAATCCTAATTATGTCTGTCCTCCTAATGAACGTTGGATCCATGACGACTCGGATTCCGATCGTGAAGGGGGAGAAGGTGGGAACGATGATGATGGAAATGATGGTAATGGTGGAGCTGGTGATGTTGCCTTTCAAGAACAACAGGAGGCAGTAAATGCTGCTTTAGCTGCCACCATTGTAGCCCAACAAGAACGGAAGAGGAAAGGGAAAGATGTGGCCACTGAAGAGCCATCAAAGAAAAGACGTGTTTCTGCGGGGGCTGGGGTCATTATTGGTGTTCCACCACCACGTCATTCTACGCCTCAACGCTCGGTAGTGCCGCCAACTACTAGAACTCCGATGCTTACATTGACAACGACATTGGTGTCCCATGAGAGTCTTGGTTTAATTCCTCAAATGGCGTTATCTGAGATACCAAGGCCTCCTGCTACATTATATACTGTCCCTTCAACACCATCTATGAGGCCTCCTCCTCCTCGTCCTCCTACTCCACCTCCTCCAAGTGATGTCTCGTTTATAAGAATCACTCAGCCTCACGGACCAATCCAACCTGTTCATCCATCACTATACAACTTGCCACCAAATCGTCAGACTGAGATGCTGTTGAATATTCTCCACCTTTATGAAAATCATATGGCAGCCGACCGTCAGAATCAAGAACGTCTTATGGAGAATCAACGACGGATGATGAGTTATATCTCATTCTGTCAGAAGGAGACTAAAGCGCTGCGGGCGATTGTTGAGTCTCAGGGGGTGAAACTGAAAGAACAAGAAGAGTTGATCTTACAGTTGACTTGCAAAGAAGATGCCCTAAAGAAACTCAAAGATGATGATCAAGATCCTGATGAGTCTGGTGCAGGAGGTGAGCCTAAACAATCGCACGGCTCATCTTCCGGCGCTGGTACCAGTGGTGGTGAAGACTCGGGCAAACAGATTATTATATATCAAGATCCAACTGCTGCTAAGCCAATTGAGATGATTGCAGCCAACACTGTGATATTTTTAGACGGTTCGGGGGTGGTTAGAAGTGTGGTGAATAAGGATGAGATCCAGGTGGGTGAGTTTGTTGATAAGTCTCTGACACGAGAGCAGATTTCCATACTGCTTGGGTTAAATGATGAACAATTAACCATGTTAGAGATTGAGCCTGATGTCGAGGTGTTAAATGAGGAAGGTATATAAGATGATCCGTCTATTCAGATGAATACGGATTTTATTTATGAAGATGAGGATGTTGAGATGGAAGATGTAACTGCTGAGGAGTATCCGGACTTGTTTCAACACACTAATGTTGATCAAGGTGCTCCGATATTTGATGAACAGACGGTTAAAGCGGCAGAAGACGAATTGGAAAAAGTATTGAAGTGTAAGCGGACAGTGCATTCACTTGTTGTCATAACTGATGATGATATTGCAAGATGGTTCAAACACCAGAAGGTGGATAAAATTATCAGTGCGTATCGATATGTTGATCAAGAACGGAAAGACACTGCTGCTGCATGGGTTAAAGAAATCCAAATGACCTCCTTCAAGACTGTTTCCAAGGTACATGGTGATATTATCTCATGGCTTTATGATCCTGAGCTTAAAGTATGTATAATTAAGTGGGAGAAGGGGATCCAGTACTACGAAACGATGAAGGATGTACTCACTTTACCGCATTGGGATGTTCGTACCCTCGCGAGACGTCCATTTATCAATCGTGGGGGTTACCGGACAGCTGAGTGGTTTCATCAACACTTACTGTTCGAGGTCAATCATGGCTTCAAGTTCTTCAAGCCTCCGGTCCCGAGACGCAAACGCATTGATGAGATTGATCCAAGGACTGGCTGGAGGAAACTTGTCCTTAAGGTAAAGCCGCCAAAGACGATGAAGCGGGTTCCTGTGAAGACGATGCCCCAACAGATGCATCTCGCATTCAACCGCCAGTACTATGACAATCGTACTGGCGAGGCCTTCATTGTACTTTGCAAAGGTCTAAAGACTGAACTTATCAAGATAATCGACCCGATGTGGTTGGTTAATTTATCAGAGATCGACAATGACATGCTACACAGGAAACAGATTCTGATCAAGCGCAATGAAGACTACGACCTGGCTATACAATTCCAACGCATTGTGCGTGTGTGTCATGAACATGGAATTCATAGTTGCAGAGACTGGCAGTCCAAGTGTAACGATTCCGGCAAATCCAGGTATACCCTAGCCGGAATATACTATTTACGTGTTATTTAATATTGATTATATGAGTTATAGCACATTGACACGAATATATATGGTTCACAGTATGAATCATACTCAATTATATAGTGAATCGTATTGGGATTACAATTAATCATTGATCGGTTATTGAAACCCGAACGAATCGGGAATTACATTATAGACGAAGTATATAATGTTTAGTGATATTTACGAGGTATTAATGCTTCGGGATAAGTAAATTATAGCACAAAAAAAGGATTTCGATTTAATGGTATATCGGTACGCTAAACGAAACCTTTAACACCAAACCAAGCAAGAGACGATCAATCAAGCCGAAAAAGATGCGTAATTATTAATAATATGATGTTTTAATGTCATGGTTTAAGTTTTTAAAGTTTTTAAGTCGGTTTTATGTAAATTTTTATTTTGACCCGAAAAACGACCATTTTAATTTCGTTTCAAGCCGAAATACGAGTTTAAACGAGAAACGAACTGAGCCAGATTATCCACAACATTATCCGGATTGCGTAATCCGAATATGTGGCTTAGAATTGATGTGTGGGGCCCACCCCCATCCACCCTTGGGACCGATCGGCCCTTATTATTATTATTATCATTCATTTCTTTTTTTTTTTAACACATTTCAACAATAAACACTCTCAAATCTCTCAAATCCTTTCAACATTCATTCAAAACCCTTGATCCAAACCAAGATTTTGAAGGTATAAGCATGTTATATTGCATAATCTTTGATGTTATTTACTTAGTTTGAGTTATTTTTGCAAGAACAAAAGGGTTCCAAGTGACATATGGGTGAAAACCCGAGATGGAACCGGTTCTTGTGTGATCAAAGGATGTATACAAGTTATACAAAGGATCTTGATCCAAGTAATTAGTTAAAAGTGTTTAGAATAGATTTTTACGGTTGGAATCTTTGTTTTTACATAAAAACCGACACTATGAAAGAAATGGTTTGATTGTTGGTATAGTTTGCTTGGTATTGTGTTATTGTGCTTGTAAGTGTTGTATCTAGCGGCTAGCAAAGGCTAGAAACCGAGATCCTTGCGATCAAAAGCTAGAAAACACAAAAGAGTTCGGTTTTCGTGTGTATGAGAAATTTGGACAGATTTTCGTGTGCTTAGAGTCGGGTCACGAAATTTCACAGAGATGATCTACACATGAAAATATGAGATCTGTGAATTTTTGGTAATTTTTGGATAAAATATGAATATTTGGTGAATTTAATGCTCGGTTTTGGCCAAAAATAGTGAAAAATAGCAAAACATGATGAAAAATTCTGGAAAATTTTAGATAAGCTTTTTATCACATATAAAAGTCACCCACAAAATTTGAGCTCAGTTGGAAAAGTCTAAGTAGGCTTTTCGGTGAAACGAGTTCTAGGGCTTTCTAGCTCGGTTTTGGGTGAAAAGGGCTTGAAAAATGAGTTTTAAAATCTGGAAAAAATTCCAGAAAGTTATGAGGATGACAAGGATCATCCCAGAAAAATTTGGTATTTTTCTAAAGTGTTTTGGTATTTTTGACATATTTAGTATTTTAATAAGATTTGAAAATAGATAAATATATGTAAATTTACGAAAATAAATCTGGAAAAATTCCAGAAAGTTATGAGGATGACAAGGATCATCCCAGAAAAATTTGGTATTTTTCTAAAGTGTTTTGGTATTTTTGACATATTTAGTATTTTAATAAGATTTGAAAATAGATAAATATATGTAAATTTACGAAAATAAATCTGGAAAAATTCCAGAAAGTTATGAGGATGACAAGGATCATCCCAGAAAAATTTGGTATTTTTCTAAAGTGTTTTGGTATTTTTGACATATTTAGTATTTTAATGAGATTTAAAAATAGGTAAATAAATGCAAATATAGGAAAATAAATCTGGAAAATTTTATAAAATGTTCTTTCTGTCAAAATAAGTTTTGAGCAAAATTTCAAGACCCGAGACTAAACGGGTAATTATTTGTGCTAAAATGAACATAAAAACAATTAGTTAAAGCTTAAAACGTGTAAACCGGCAAAGTTCGCATAAGCGAGCTGACTGGTACACGAAAAACTTTAAAATAGACCATTTTCATAAATCTAAGTAAATTAAGTAAAAATAAATCATCCGAAAATAATTCGGATGATTTGGGTAATTTTACCCGATTTTTACCGTTTCCGGCACCGAAATACCGGAAACGGGCCCCGCGGCCAAACGGGGTGTCAAACCGAGCTATAATTTCATCACCTTAACTAGGTTATCAGTGTTCCCCGATGTACAGTTTACATAGATTTAATTTGTGGGAATTATATAGTAACGACTTAGATATCCTATTACAGATCCCAGCACGTAGCTGTTCCTCATATTACCCCGACTCCCAAAAAGGTGAGTTTTCACGAGCCCCTTTTAATGAATTGTTTTAATTATATTTTCCCGGGGCGGAAAACATGTCTTATTTAAAGTATTTAAGTACATACCGATCGTATGGAAATACTTGTACATTTATATATATATGGGCTGATGCATAGAATATATAAAATGTTTATAATGTGTTATTGTTCTGGGGTAACATAGTTCCCAGGGGTTGTTATTATTCTGGGGTAACATAGTTCCCAGGGGTTATTATTATTTTTCTGGGGTAACATAGTTCCCAGGGGTTGTTATTGTTCTGGGGTAACATAGTTCCCAGGGGTTGTTATTATTCTGGGGTAACATAGTTCCCAGGGGTTATTATTATTGTTCTGGGGTAACATAGTTCCCAGGGGTTATTATTGTTCTGGGGTAACATAGTTCCCAGGGGTTGTTATTATTCTGGGGTAACATAGTTCCCAGGGGTTATTATTATTCTGGGGTAACATAGTTCCCAGGGGTTGTTATTGTTCTGGGGTAACATAGTTCCCAGAAAGTTATTGGAAATGTTCTGGGGTAACATAGTTCCCAGCATGATTATATTGTTAATAAATGATTATTAAAATGATTTGTCAGTGTTTATTCAAATTAGTGAAACTCACCAACTATTCGTAGTTGACCCGTTTTCTTTACATGTTTTCTAGGTATGCCCAAGTTGGATTGATTGATGTTTGCTTAACTATCTGTGCTACCTGTTGGAAGCTTGCTGCTCTTTGTTTTGTAATGAATTTATTAATGTCTTATCGGTAAAATATGTGTGTAACACCTAGACAGTAATGAAACTCGCAACAATGTAATATATTATAAATTAATGTAGTGGTATTTTCTTTATAAGCAATGCTGTTGATATCAGATGTGTCTGTTGCATCCCGTGTACGTTTCCGCTGCGGTTACGGGGTGTTACAGAACTTGGTATCAGAGCCATTGGTTATAAAGAATTAGGATGTCTGAAAAAGATACCTAAAATATAACCAGTAGCTCAAGTATTATAGGATCTGAATATCAACTAATAATATATTGTGACGAGATCGGGATGAACTTGGATGGACAAGTGGGTTATTATGGTCCAGAACATAATAACAGACTTGTCTGCACGAGGAAATTCAGGGGAAGTCACGGGGGACTTAAATAGGTAAAATTGGCAACATATGTGTAAATATATGATAATATTATTATGTGGTAAAGTTGTATAAATAAGTATGTGTTAATTTAATTATGAATTACACTACGAAAAGGACTATATGTTTGTTAACTTGTGTGCAGGTATAATGGCAAGAACACCTAGTGTGTCGACGGAAGAGGACCCGGAAGAGGCTAGTTCCGGGGCCTCTGGAAGCCCAAGTGTAGCACCCAGCTCCGAGCCTTCGGAGGCTAGTCATAGTACTTCTAGACAGACCACCCCAGCTAGGAGTGCTAGTGTACCCTCCCCTGCTAGGGTTACCAGGTCTCCTACCCCGCCCACACCACAGACTGCCCCGATTCCCCTCAGGCGCGGTCCTCGCCTCACGGCGCGGATCAGTGCCCCGTATGTTCCGCCCACTGCTACCCCACCCAGATCCACATACCACCAGGGCGAGTCTTCCCGCCCCCAACCCGAGCCTGCAACCCTACCTGTGTGGGGTCTGCCAAGGCAGGAGCGGGACTTGGCGGCTTGGCTACGTGTTCTCACCGAGCAGGTGAACGAGCACTCTGCCGCCCTGGTCGTGGGGGTACAGAGGCGGGCGTACCTCGGGGACAGCATACTGGACCACCAGTATGCTATCAACCAGTTAAAAAGGGAGTGCTCATACTCCCACTGGTTGATCGAGCAGATGGAAACCCGATTGCGGGTTATGATGGCGGTGCTGGTGGTGCTGGTGGCGGTGTTGGTGGGGTTGGTTTACCACCATGTGTAGACGTGTTGGGATGGTAGAATCTTGAACCGCTTTTTGATACTCCGTGTAAGTAGTTAGTGGTGATACTAACACGGAGTGAATCTTGTTTAGTTATAGTACAACCACTGGCCCATAGGGGGTCTCTTGTAGGGCATATCATTATCGATACTTTTGGGTATCATTCAAGCACTGACCCATTGCGGGTTATGTCGAGGATGATACCAACATAGGCCCTTTGTATTAAATCTTAGTTGTGTAATGTTGACTGAAAGTATGTAAATCGATGTTTGTGTAATATGAATCAATGTTTATTAATGAATGAAGTATGTATTGTATTTTATATTTTGAGATGGTATTGATTACATATATTTCTTTGATGATTGTGTAGAATGGCACCGAAACGATCAACGAAAGTATCGGAAGTAGATGTGAGCCGTTTGATTGCTCAACAGTTGGAGGCGGCGATACCGGATATAGTATCGCGCATCGCCGCCAGTATTAATAACTCGACCAATCCAACCCCTCCGAGCAATCAAACGCCCATAAATAATGATGGGGAACAAAACGCTAATCCTCCAAGGAATGACAACACTATGCCAAGTACTGACGCACCGCCTACGGTGGTCGCTACCGACAGTAATGGCCCTATCCCTTCTGTAGAGACCAACCGCACTGGACCATCCAGGGGTTGTTCAATCAAGGACTTTATGTTATGCAAGCCTTTAGAATTTAATGGGTCGGAAGGACCGAATGGGTTAGTGAAATGGTTAGAGAAAATAGAATCAGTGGTAAATATCAGCAACTGTCCCGAGGATTGTGTCGTTAAGTACGCCACCTGTACGTTCACAGACCATGCCTTGACATGGTGGAACACCATAGTACAGACTCGAGGTCAGGCGGCGACAAACCGCATGACCTGGGCAGAGCTTAAGGATCTTGTTTTGAAACATTTCTGCCCAAAGAATGAATTGCAGAAACTGGAACATGAGTTGTGGAACCTAGAGATGCATGGGGCGGACCACTTGGGATATACCAACCGGTTTAATGAACTGTCACGATTAGTGCCGTGGTTGGTCACCCCAGAGTCAAAGAGGGTGGAACGTTATATTTGGGGACTTACTCCAGTAGTGAGGAGTATAGTTAACGCGGGAGGGCACCAGACGTATGAGGGTGCAGTGACACAGGCTGGTATTGTCACGTATGATTTCTTAAGGAGCGGATCGATAAAGGCGACGGGAGAGTCGGCTGGGGGAAAGCGAGGTACGTATGACAATAGGATCCGAGAGAAGCAGCAAAACAAACGAGCTAGGCCCGCTGCCCAGAGCTATGCCATGACTAGTTCGGGCGGAAGGCAAGAACCGCAGAGGGGAACGTTTCCTAAATGTGGGAAATGTGGTTACCACCATAGTGGCGTGTGCAAGGAGGTGGTGTGCCACCGGTGTGGCAGGGTTGGACACTACGCACCAAATTGTAAGACAAATCTGAACAACCTGAACCGTCAACCACAACCTATTCGGGCGCAACCATTTAGAACTCAACCAGCCCGACAGCAGAACCCGCAAGGAAACCAGATGGTGACCACTAGCCGTGCTTGCTACGAATGCGGCAGCACGGATCACTTCAAAAGGAACTGCCCGAAACTGAATCAGGGAGGAAACGGGAGACAACTCGCGGGTCAGCCATCGACTTCCAATCCGGCGCGAGGCCGAGCATTTGTGATGGGAGCAAACGAGGCGCGCCAGGACCCCAGCGTAGTGACAGGTACCTTCCTCGTCTCTGATCATTACGCTTCTGTATTATTTGATACAGGCGCCGATAGAAGTTTTGTCTCCGTTAGGTTCCTTTCGATAGCAAACCTTCCTATTGGTGAAACCATAGAACCCTACACCGTAGAGGTCGCTAACGGTAAAACCATGATAGTTAATCGGATTGTTCGGAATTGCCCTTTTATTCTGAGCGAACAATCCTTCCTGATTGACTTGTTACCGGTAGAATTGGGTAGTTTTGATGTGATAGTGGGAATGGATTGGTTGGCACGTAATAGGGTAGAAATAAACTGTGAAAAGAAAACCGTCAAGATCCGGGTGTCGGATGACGAGGAGGTATTAGTGCAGGGAGAAAAATCCGGCACCATGATACCATTTATATCCCACCTCAAGGTGTTGAAATATATACGTCAGGGATGTGTGGCGTATCTAGCGAGCCTGACGGCCGCTGATTCTGAGGAAAAACGGATGGACGATATTCCCGTGGTGCGCGAATTTCCACAAGTTTTCCCAGAAGAACTTCCTGGATTACCGCCAACCCGACAAGTTGAATTCAGAATCGACTTACTTCCTCAAGCTGGCCCTGTTGCTAAGGCCCCTTACAGACTTGCACCGTCCGAGATGCAAGAATTATCCAACCAGTTGCAGGAATTGTTGGATAAGGGATTTATTCGTCCCAGCTATTCCCCGTGGGGTGCACCTGTGCTATTTGTGAAAAAGAAGGACGGAAGCCTTCGAATGTGCATTGACTACAGGGAATTGAACAAGTTAACCATCAAAAATAGGTATCCTCTTCCCCGAATCGATGATTTGTTCGACCAACTACAAGGTGCGAGCTATTTCTCAAAGATTGATCTTAGATCGGGATACCACCAAGTTAAAATTCAGGAGGAGGATATCCCAAAAACCGCGTTTCGGACTCGCTACGGCCACTATGAATTTCTAGTTATGCCTTTTGGGCTAACAAATGCGCCAGCGGTGTTCATGGATCTCATGAACCGAGTCTGTAAACCCTATCTCGACAAGTTCGTCATTGTATTTATTGACGATATTTTGATATACTCGAAGAGTAAAGAGGAGCACGAGCAACACTTAAAGTTAGTTTTAGAGCTCCTGGATCAGGAGAAGTTATATGCAAAATTCTCCAAGTGTAACTTCTGGTTACAAGAGGTGCAATTCCTCGGTCATGTTATAAACCACCAAGGAATACACGTTGATCCGAGTAAGGTTGAAGCTATTAAGAATTGGCAAGCGCCTAAATCTCCGAGAGAAATCCGCCAATTCTTAGGCTTAGCTGGATACTATCGTCGATTTATAGAGAACTTTTCCAGCATCGCCCAACCTTTAACCCTCCTGACTCAAAAGGATCGGAAATATGAATGGGGTGAAGAGCAGGAAACGGCGTTTCAAACGCTAAAACAAAGATTGTGCCAAGCGCCAATCTTAAGTCTCCCCGACGGAGACGATGGATTCGTTGTATATTGTGACGCATCCCGTAAAGGGTTAGGATGCGTGTTAATGCAAAATAAAAAGGTCATAGCCTATGCGTCTCGACAGTTAAAAGTTCATGAGAAAAACTACACTACTCATGACCTGGAACTGGGAGCAGTCATCTTTGCACTTAAAATCTTGAGACACTATCTCTACGGTACAAAGTGCACCATATTCACTGATCATAAAAGTTTGCAACACATATTCGATCAGAAAGAACTGAATATGAGGCAACGAAGATGGGTCGAGTTGCTGAGTGACTATGACTGTGACATACGATATCACCCCGGCAAGGCTAACGTTGTAGCCGATGCCTTGAGTAGAAAGGATCGAGTCAAGCCACTACGTGTGCGAGCGTTGGGGATGATAGTCTAGTCGAACCTTTCAGATTTAATTCGAGTCGCTCAACGCGAGGCGTTGAAAGAGGGCCAATTGGTTAAAGAAGGACTTTACGGGAATGAGAAGAATTTCGAACAGCGTGTGGACGAAATTCTTTATTTCAAAAATCGGATTTGGATCCCGACCCTCCATGACCTTCGTGATTTGATCATGGATGAAGCACATAAATCGAAATATTCCATACATCCGGGATCAGATAAAATGTACAAGGATGTGAAAGAATTTTACTGGTGGCCAGGTATGAAAAAGGATATAGCCACATACGTCGGCAAGTGTACGACGTGTGCGAGAGTTAAGGCGGAACACCAGAAACCCTCGGGAATGCTACAACAGCCGGAAATTCCGGAATGGAAGTGGGAACAGATCACAATGGATTTTGTGACACATCTCCCCAAGACACCCCGAGGTCATGATGCGATTTGGGTAATCGTGGATCGGTTAACCAAATCGGCACATTTTATTCCAATTAGGAATACTTTTAACACTGAGAGACTTGCGCAAATTTATATAAATGAAATAGTGTCTCGTCATGGCATCCCCATCTCGATCATCTCCGATAGGGATAGCCATTTCACCTCCAAACTTTGGCAAGCTGTCCAAGAAGCATTGGGAACACGTATTGACCTAAGCACAGCTTACCACCCTCAGACCGATGGTCAGTCTGAGAGGACCATTCAAACTTTGGAGGATTTGCTTCGTGCCTGCGTACTGGACTTTAAGGGAAATTGGGATCAACATCTCCCACTCGTTGAATTTTCCTATAATAACAGTTACCATAGCAGTATAAAGGCAGCACCCTATGAAGCATTGTATGGGCGGAAGTGCCGATCACCACTTTGCTGGTCTGAAGTGGGTGACCCGCAGGTCATTAGATCGGATCTGGTCCAGGAGACGACCAGCAAGATTCTTGAAATTAAGAACAACCTAAAAGCCGCGCGGGACCGGCAGAAGAGTTATGCCGATACCCGTCGAAAACCGTTGTCATTTGAGAAGGGTGAAAAAGTATATTTGAAAGTATCACCCTGGAAAGGAGTGGTCAGGTTTGGAAAGGCGGGGAAGTTGGCCCCTAGATATATTGGACCATTCATTATTACTGCAAGGATCGGTCCGGTAGCTTACCGACTAGAACTGCCTGAGGAACTAAATGCAGTTCATAACGTGTTTCATGTGTCGAATTTGAAAAGATGTCTGGCGGATGAGACATCGGTGTTACCCTTAGAGGGTGTTCAAATAAGTGATAGGCTCAACTTCGTAGAGGAGCCCATCGAAATAGTGGACGGTAAGATCAAGCAACTTAGACACAATAAGATCTCGTTGGTCAAAGTTAGATGGAATTCGCAACGAGGCCCAGAATTTACTTGGGAACGAAAGGACGAATTTCGGAAGAAATACCCCCACCTGTTTCCTCAAAAGGAAGTAGTTGTCGCATAAAATTTCGAGGACGAAATTTTTATAACGGGGGGAGAATGTAACGATTCCGGCAAATCCAGGTATACCCTAGCCGGAATATACTATTTACGTGTTATTTAATATTGATTATATGAGTTATAGCACATTGACACGAATATATATGGTTCACAGTATGAATCATACTCAATTATATAGTGAATCGTATTGGGATTACAATTAATCATTGATCGGTTATTGAAACCCGAACGAATCGGGAATTACATTATAGACGAAGTATATAATGTTTAGTGATATTTACGAGGTATTAATGCTTCGGGATAAGTAAATTATAGCACAAAAAAAGGATTTCGATTTAATGGTATATCGGTACGCTAAACGAAACCTTTAACACCAAACCAAGCAAGAGACGATCAATCAAGCCGAAAAAGATGCGTAATTATTAATAATATGATGTTTTAATGTCATGGTTTAAGTTTTTAAAGTTTTTAAGTCGGTTTTATGTAAATTTTTATTTTGACCCGAAAAACGACCATTTTAATTTCGTTTCAAGCCGAAATACGAGTTTAAACGAGAAACGAACTGAGCCAGATTATCCACAACATTATCCGGATTGCGTAATCCGAATATGTGGCTTAGAATTGATGTGTGGGGCCCACCCCCATCCACCCTTGGGACCGATCGGCCCTTATTATTATTATTATCATTCATTTCTTTTTTTTTTAACACATTTCAACAATAAACACTCTCAAATCTCTCAAATCCTTTCAACATTCATTCAAAACCCTTGATCCAAACCAAGATTTTGAAGGTATAAGCATGTTATATTGCATAATCTTTGATGTTATTTACTTAGTTTGAGTTATTTTTGCAAGAACAAAAGGGTTCCAAGTGACATATGGGTGAAAACCCGAGATGGAACCGGTTCTTGTGTGATCAAAGGATGTATACAAGTTATACAAAGGATCTTGATCCAAGTAATTAGTTAAAAGTGTTTAGAATAGATTTTTACGGTTGGAATCTTTGTTTTTACATAAAAACCGACACTATGAAAGAAATGGTTTGATTGTTGGTATAGTTTGCTTGGTATTGTGTTATTGTGCTTGTAAGTGTTGTATCTAACGGCTAGCAAAGGCTAGAAACCGAGATCCTTGCGATCAAAAGCTAGAAAACACAAAAGAGTTCGGTTTTCGTGTGTATGAGAAATTTGGACAGATTTTCGTGTGCTTAGAGTCGGGTCACGAAATTTCACAGAGATGATCTACACATGAAAATATGAGATCTGTGAATTTTTGGTAATTTTTGGATAAAATATGAATATTTGGTGAATTTAATGCTCGGTTTTGGCCAAAAATAGTGAAAAATAGCAAAACATGATGAAAAATTCTGGAAAATTTAAGATAAGCTTTTTATCACATATAAAAGTCACCCACAAAATTTGAGCTCAGTTGGAAAAGTCTAAGTAGGCTTTTCGGTGAAACGAGTTCTAGGGCTTTCTAGCTCGGTTTTGGGTGAAAAGGGCTTGAAAAATGAGTTTTAAAATCTGGAAAAAATTCCAGAAAGTTATGAGGATGACAAGGATCATCCCAGAAAAATTTGGTATTTTTCTAAAGTGTTTTGGTATTTTTGACATATTTAGTATTTTAATAAGATTTGAAAATAGATAAATATATGTAAATTTACGAAAATAAATCTGGAAAAATTCCAGAAAGTTATGAGGATGACAAGGATCATCCCAGAAAAATTTGGTATTTTTCTAAAGTGTTTTGGTATTTTTGACATATTTAGTATTTTAATAAGATTTGAAAATAGATAAATATATGTAAATTTACGAAAATAAATCTGGAAAAATTCCAGAAAGTTATGAGGATGACAAGGATCATCCCAGAAAAATTTGGTATTTTTCTAAAGTGTTTTGGTATTTTTGACATATTTAGTATTTTAATGAGATTTAAAAATAGGTAAATAAATGCAAATATAGGAAAATAAATCTGGAAAATTTTATAAAATGTTCTTTCTGTCAAAATAAGTTTTGAGCAAAATTTCAAGACCCGAGACTAAACGGGTAATTATTTGTGCTAAAATGAACATAAAAACAATTAGTTAAAGCTTAAAACGTGTAAACCGGCAAAGTTCGCATAAGCGAGCTGACTGGTACACGAAAAACTTTAAAATAGACCATTTTCATAAATCTAAGTAAATTAAGTAAAAATAAATCATCCGAAAATAATTCGGATGATTTGGGTAATTTTACCCGATTTTTACCGTTTCCGGCACCGAAATACCGGAAACGGGCCCCGCGGCCAAACGGGGTGTCAAACCGAGCTATAATTTCATCACCTTAACTAGGTTATCAGTGTTCCCCGATGTACAGTTTACATAGATTTAATTTGTGGGAATTATATAGTAACGACTTAGATATCCTATTACAGATCCCAGCACGTAGCTGTTCCTCATATTACCCCGACTCCCAAAAAGGTGAGTTTTCACGAGCCCCTTTTAATGAATTGTTTTAATTATATTTTCCCGGGGCGGAAAACATGTCTTATTTAAAGTATTTAAGTACATACCGATCGTATGGAAATACTTGTACATTTATATATATATGGGCTGATGCATAGAATATATAAAATGTTTATAATGTGTTATTGTTCTGGGGTAACATAGTTCCCAGGGGTTGTTATTATTCTGGGGTAACATAGTTCCCAGGGGTTATTATTATTATTCTGGGGTAACATAGTTCCCAGGGGTTGTTATTGTTCTGGGGTAACATAGTTCCCAGGGGTTGTTATTATTCTGGGGTAACATAGTTCCCAGGGGTTATTATTATTGTTCTGGGGTAACATAGTTCCCAGGGGTTATTATTGTTCTGGGGTAACATAGTTCCCAGGGGTTGTTATTATTCTGGGGTAACATAGTTCCCAGGGGTTATTATTATTCTGGGGTAACATAGTTCCCAGGGGTTGTTATTGTTCTGGGGTAACATAGTTCCCAGAAAGTTATTGGAAATGTTCTGGGGTAACATAGTTCCCAGCATGATTATATTGTTAATAAATGATTATTAAAATGATTTGTCAGTGTTTATTCAAATTAGTGAAACTCACCAACTATTCGTAGTTGACCCGTTTTCTTTACATGTTTTCTAGGTATGCCCAAGTTGGATTGATTGATGTTTGCTTAACTATCTGTGCTACCTGTTGGAAGCTTGCTGCTCTTTGTTTTGTAATGAATTTATTAATGTCTTATCGGTAAAATATGTGTGTAACACCTAGACAGTAATGAAACTCGCAACAATGTAATATATTATAAATTAATGTAGTGGTATTTTCTTTATAAGCAATGCTGTTGATATCAGATGTGTCTGTTGCATCCCGTGTACGTTTCCGCTGCGGTTACGGGGTGTTACACCAAGCGCTTCAAGTAATTTAAAGACAAAGAGCTCAAGACGAGGGGGTGTCTGTTAATGCACGGTTTTGCGTCTTGAGTCTTTGTAATTATCGTTAACGTATTTGTTTTATATTTAATGTAATAATTAGTTTAATTATTGTCTAGTTCGTTATATGTAAGGTCTAGTTCGCTAGGGGATGTTAGCGAACTAAGACTTAAGTTTATTCCCTCCTGATTCGTTAGGGGATGTTAACGAACTAGGCCCGTCTTCTATTTATACGTGAACACTGTTCACGCTTAATTTAAGTTTTGAGTTAATTAACGAACCCATGTCCAGATTCTCTCTCAATTCTTCATCCTAACATTACAACATTATACTGATAATACGTAAACATAGATATAACACTGAATCTAAGGTAAGTATGAGCTAGATCTATAGTTAAGGTATTGATCGATTATTCACAGATCTGAGATCTGTTATTGTTATTAGATTGATATTATCGGGTTCCAACAAAGATAATTAAAGTGGGGGTTGAAATTGTTTTCAAAATGTAAATTAAAAATTAATTACATTTGGTCCATTTATCATGTTTACTTCCATCCAGTTTTGTGGATATATTCTAAACTGAACATTACCTCCAATATGTATTTATCCAGTTTGAAATTCTGAACAATGTCATATCATAACTAAACATCACATTGGAGATGCTCTAAGTGGTTATGAGTGAAAAAGATAGAGAGAATTTTGATGATGAGTAAATTTGGAGAAAACATTGTTCACACTCCATAACTTTTTATTGTTTATTGAAAGGGGTTGTGAGTGGAGTAAAAAGAAAATGTAATGATAAAAGTATAAAAAATATTATTTACTTTTTCTTTTTTTCGAACGGCGACTTTATTTTATTTAGGCAATCACAATACTCTATAAATTTGGAGACTGTCGATGCCCCACTCTGGCCAGACTATGTTGTATTAACCAGGCTCACGCTGGCTTCAGATTTTGGCTTGAGCATTCCCCTAGGAAACCATACCACTGACTGCCACTTGAAAGTCATTGTGCCACTACAAGAGCAGAACACTCAGGCGTAGCACACGGTGGGATGACAAACCAGGTGGGCTCAGGGTTCGAACTAACAACAATTGCACAATGCCTAGTTTAAATCCTTCATTGCCAATATCCACCCAAAAGAGACACAAGTTGGATTCGAACTTTAGTCTCCACTACAGAACCAAACCCCTTACTATTGGGCCACAACTAGGAAATAATATTATTATTTAATTGAAAATTAGAGATAAAAAATAATGTTTTTAGTGTAATTAAAAAAATGGAAATAAATATGTCGGTCAGAATGTTGTAGCATTCAAAGTGATGTAGTTGCCTATTGCTGCTTAAAAAGATTATGTCTCTCTGATTATTTTGCCTATTTTTCTCTGACTATTAAACACCATTTCGCTATTTTAATAATTTTTTTATTAAAAATTTATATCTATAATATATATAAACGAAAACACTTAAAAGCTCTCTGGTTGCTTCTTATATTCTCTCAAGTCATCATATTGCATTATTTGTAAATGAATGTTTCTCATGCATTTGACCCGAATTCACGGGCATGTGTCTCACCAGACCCAGATAATTCTTAAACGGGTTATAACATCTCATTAAATTAAATATTTATCTCATCAAATATTTGATATGAAAATCCTATAAAATATGGATATATATATACTAAAAACTAATATATGATTTATTTAAAAAATATATATATTATTTATAATTAAAATACAATATTATAGTATAAAAAATAAACAGGTCATGAGTCTTACTAAATCCAAATAACCTTTTAACCAGGCTATAACATCTCATTTATTTGTGAACCTAGCTATAATCAAATACTAAGTATATTAACTTATGTATAAATTATATAAACGAATAAGTTATATATAACAATGTTCCAATTTCCATTAAATTATGTGTTATTTAAAGAATTAATTAGACTTTAACTAACAACATTCTAGGGATGAGATCAGGACCGTACTCATACCTATACCCGTACCTGTAACCGAAAGTACCCGTACCTAAAATCAGTAAATCGTGGTACTCATACCCGTACCCGAATTATATGGTACGGGTACGGGTACCGGTAGGTACTCGATTTGGTACCTCTTTGTTCTTTTTTTTAAATATCTCCACTAAACTAGGTATCGGTAACGATACGATACCGACAATCAATTATCTATAATACCAAAACCGTAATACCGCAACCAAAACATAATACCAAAACTAAAAAAGAAACAAATCAGCCATAATATAATATTCATTCCCTTTTCCTTTTCTTAATTTATTGTTTCCTCAATTTTTTATAGAAAAACAAGAGAGAAAGTTAATATATGTTATTTAATTATATACACAATTACACATACATGAAATAAAAATTAACGAATACTCAATATATGAATATACACATATAAATTGAGAATGAACTTATTCAACTAATATGTATTATGTTTTGAAAATCTCGCTTGAAAGTTAAGTCATAGGTGTTGGAATCCTAATAAAAGTCCCTACATATTTTAAACGGGTACCAGTACCCGTAATACCCGTACTTGTACCCGTACCTTTACCCGTAAGTACCCGTACCTATAATCAGTAAATTTGTGTACCCATACCCGTACCCAATAGACACGTAGAGGTACAACTACGGGTACAAGTACGGGTAATGAACATGTGCGGGGATATTTAAGAAAAAAAACTCATCCCTATAACAGTCCAACATATTATTCAAAGTAGTTTTCAAGACGACCCAAAGCTTCCGGAAGAGGAAACTAAACATGAATGACTTCAAAGATTTTAAATTTCTCAAGGTCTCGCTTTTTGCTACATTTCTCATCTTTTGCCATTAAAAATGAAAGAAAATGTCCTTGCAATACGTAAGGAAGTAGATGCAATTGATACAATATCGCGTAACAAAAAACCACATTATTCAGATTAATTATAACATTAGAAGAGAAAGAGACAAGACCAGCACACAAATTCAAATCATAAGTTACTCAAGTATTTATTTAAGATAGCCTGTAATGAGAGCAGCTTGTGTTCCATAGCTGGAGAGACTGCGTGAATCCCAGTTTTGATCCAGCTAAATCGAACTCTAGAACCCGGTTCTCCAACTGATGCCCACCTAAAACAATAGATGTTCTTGGCTCAGCTCCTCCATCAACAAAAGCAAGGCATATCACGTTCTTCTTAACTTCCACCATTGAGTTAGAACCATACAATCTAAACCTTATAGTTTTTCCCTCTAAAACCAGGTCCATATCTGGAACCGCTGGTCCGGTTAATGTCTTGGGAGCAGTCTTTGCATCAAAGCAGGCTCCAAATGGTGCAACAGATGCCACCCTTTTGATGTTATCCACCGCAGCCGCCTTAACAAAATCCTTAACCAAACGCTTGTAAATAACCGAGTGCAAAGTGGTGTAAGGTACTGTAGTACTAATCTTGGTGCCCCCAACTCCATTTTTATCAATTGACAACAAAGACGAATTAAAAGCTACGCGTTTACCATCGATTTGAATGTCCTTAACATTAATGAAGTACTCATTTGACACTTCTCCTTCAGAAGAAATCGGTGCAGTACTCACTGGATTAGTAACGAGCAGGGTGCTAACTAGTGACAAAGATTGATCTTCGGTACTAGGAGGCATGTAATATGGTCCTCCCCCGATAAATATGTCGCCTAATCCTTTATCGGATGAAGACGGTATACAAAGAGCAAACTTTTTAGCCAAACCGAACACAGATGAAACCTGTGAAACTAATGAGACATGGGTTCTTGCAAGACCAACCAGCCCTTTAGTTTTATCACCAGGTAAGCCTTCAACGATGCCGGAATCAGCACACGAAAACTGGAACTTGGGTGCGTCGTAATTAGGCTGCATAGAGAGACCATTTGAGGATGTTACCCTAATGGTATCTTCTCCAAGTTCTTGAGCTGTTAAGTATTCGGTTAAGGGGTTGAAAGCAAAGACACCACATGTGTTGTTGGAGCAGCCTGGTCTAGGAGCTGAGTTGCACCCTACACAGACAGACCCCAAGGCCTTCTTACATCTATTTGAACCGCAAGCTGCTCGCTTATAAGAAGACGAGACGTAGGACGTGCAGTCGAACCAAACAGCTTGCGCTCCGAGATCGATTAATGCATCGACCTTGGTACGTGATTGCGGGTTTCCAGCCTCAAATGTGGTGTCGTATTGAAGGCTTGTTTGGTTTTCCGTATAGGGAAGCGAATGGAAGTGTGTTTGGGGAGTTTGAATGGATCTGTTGCAGCATTTGAGATGGTTAAAAGAGAAAAGAGGAAGAGGGTGTGAGAAGATGCCATTGTAAATGTGCTTGTGAATTCATTCATGGAACTACTGCTGTTTTATACTAATTTTGCTGCCCAATGGGATGAAGATAATGCTAGATTTATATATTTTTTATTATGTATGATACAGAAATACATGGAACCAAGAGAGAATGAGTCTTTTAATATATTTACTTTAGTCTCAAATGCTGTAAGTCGTGATTAAATAATTAAATATGTCTTAATTAGCTATATTAGGATGGGATTAATGTATGGATCGCATGTGCGGCCTCTAACTTTGTTATATTTTAAATGTTTAATCATGGTATGCTTCCACTTTAGTGCTGTAATCCAAGTATTATCCTAAAACAGCCACATTCACGAGACCGCTGTCCGCATCATGATGTCGGAAAGTAAAAAGAAACATCGAGTATTTAAGGATATAATTATGCAGCCTAATGGTATGGGAAT